>NW_005188188.1:14883-21530 GCF_000239375.1 Pundamilia nyererei | reverse complement strand
TCCGCCAAAATCTCCGGCGTCTGACGTCAGTTACAACATGAGTCGCTTACCCTGTCCGTCACTTCCGTCACTTACCCAGGAAAGGTTCCTTGGGAGAATGCCAAGCAGCTTTATCTCTGCCGAAGCTCGGCCACGGCACAACTCGAGAGGGACCCAGACAAAGAGTATCACATCCAAAGACGTGACCTAGGTTTCAGCTCTGCTGAAACTCAACAACCGTCACTCGTTAGTTTGATGCTGCAGAATGAACATTGCTCCACATTTCAATACAATTTAATCGTACTGTTGAAGGCAAATGATCAACTTTTGTTTCGCCCGATGATCAGCGTTGCATCGTCTAATCGTGAGTCCTGTTTTGTTTGTGTGATTCGCAGAGGTGTATGGGATCAAGCTTCAAACACCATGGATATGGACACGCAGCCACAAGGACAGCAAGCAGCTGTGCCAGTGTTTCAACCCCAGGTACCCCCACACACAGATGCACACTGCAACGCAAGTCAGAAGGACTTAGGATCTGAGGGGGAGGTAGGATGCAGACTAAGATAAAAATGGAATTACTCAGCCTCGGCATCCCATGGTCAGCATCTGTCTTAGCCATTATTTAACAGATGTGTTGCAAAATTAAGGATAATTGGGTTGCACACAGAAGAAAGTCAGATAAAAGCTCTAATAATTATTTGACTTAGGCAACAGTCCCCCCCACGCATACACACACATACAGTAGATCTCCAGCTGATCTCCCAGCAGTTCGTTACGCGTTGTTGTCCAGTCTTAATGATCTCTTTCTCTCTCGCTCTGTGTTGGTCCATCTATTTCTAGCAGTTTACATCAGTGTTAATTCTAGGCTCACCTCTTTCACTTAGGTACTCGGGAGCACGGTGAACTTTCCATATTGCATAATTTTTTCAGTCTCACAGAACATGTTTGAACCGATTCCACATTCAGCGGAAGATGGAGATGGAGTCAGATTATGCAGATGACTGTTGGGTCTGTGTTTCCACAAGCCCCACTAATTCTAGAGACTTATTCATCATGAAGAAAACAAGACAGTCGATCGATCAATTATTTGCGCAAGGGAGGCCTCGTCTGTGTCCACCACGAAAATGACCCCCAGATCTGACCTCCTCCTGCTACCTTTTATTGAGAGACAGTTCACACAAAACACGTCAGAACAAAGCCACGCCCCCTTGGTTCTAAGACAAAGCATTTTATGTATATGTGGGAACTTCTGTAAGAGTGTGTGTGTGTGTGTGTGTGTGTGTGTGTGTGTCAGACCTCCTGCTGACCAAAGGGTCGTAAACCCAGGAAGCTTACATCAAGAGAAACAGATCTTTCAGATAGGCTGTATCTACAATAAAACATCCCACAGCACAGAGTGGTTGGAGAGGCGGTCAGGATCAAACGAATGGCTTTGATCCTACTGCTTGAACTAAGACTGTACAAATTTAATAAACACAATGGCAACATTCAACAATTAGACTTAACAATGACTGTCTAACCAGCATCCAGATGGGTGTCTTTCAACAAGTCCTGTATCCGTTTCACAGTTTTCCTAAGGTTCAGTCTACTCGGCAGCAAAGGGAGAAAAAAAACCCTACTAGCCTCTTTCTGGAGAAATCTGAATTGTATATGTGATGAAGGATATTCTGTATCACTTCCAATATAATTTCTCTTGGTCCCGGAGGTATGATGCATATGCGTTAGTTAAACGAGATGACCTGGTAAGATGTGCATTTTTAATGGTGCATTTGCTCTTGAGTGAGTGGGAGGGTTAGTGGGGACAGATAATTGGGGCTGATAATTTAGTTATTTTAATATATGCACTTTTTATTTTTTTATCGCTGTTTATAAATATTATGTTAAAAAGATGAAGAGTTTTGGTTTTATAATTGTGAACTGGTCTTGTTCTACTTTTTCACTGGTGTCCGCTTCGTAGGTCATTGTCTTTTTCTTCCTTTTTTGCCTTTGATTTTTCTGGTGTTAACTGTTAAGTCTCCACATCCACAACAAATAGACGTGCACCCACTGATTATTAACTCTGGAGTCTATTGTTGAAAACCTCTGCTGTCTAAAAAGCTGTTCACTGCAGGATAGCATGCCAGAGCAGAGTGACGAGCTTTCAACTTTAGCCTTCCTCGTATGTCTGTGCCCCAAGTTTCTCTTTCCCGGCGTCTGCGTGCCTCTCAGTCTCTCTCCATGTGAGACATCACCTCTCTGCTGCCGCTGGCCTTTCTGTGGCAGCCGTCAGCACTGCTGGGCTGTCACGTCAGCCCTCTCTTCTCTGCTGCTTGTCCCCCACTGCCCCCCACCCTATCTTTATCCCGTCTTCCCGTTCCCTCTTCCACTCTCCATGTGTCTTGTCAGTTGTGTTTGGCAACGGTGTCATTATCGGGCAGCCCATATCACACCTCCTCCAATGAGCTGTCTGTCTGCTCCCCGTCTGTCTCTCGCTCTACTTTCCTCTCTCCTTTTCAGTCCCCTGCTAGCTCGTGGTGGCTGTGTGTCACCTTTATATCCGAGACATTCTGTCCCAAACGTTACCAATAATGCCTTGCACAGCTGCCACTTTATCTTCATGTCCTGCAGCTTGTCCTCAAGCTGGAATAATGTGAATGATGTGAGCGTGTTGTGAGTGTTGACCAGCATGTTTTATTTTATTTTATTTTTTTAGACAACAACACTGATGTTGCTGATTATCAGTAATTGGAGACACTAAAAGACAATATTTGGAAACGTTTACAGTTAGAAATTTTTGGGCCAAAATTTAGAAGAGCTCAAAACTTAGTTTCAGTTATTTAAATAACAACAATAGCTGAGACATTAAAAGTCAGGCTGCTTTTTATTGATAACTACTGTAGTAATATATGAACTAATTGCAAGTAAACCTTAGGCTAAAAATAGCCTATTTATGATTACACTGCTGTCTCTGGTTACATTGTAGTCACTGTGGACCCACATGATGATGAGGATGATGATGATGATGATGTGCAATAGCACTAAATAAAAAAAAACCCAGTTCTTTAAGTTTTTACATGGATCTGAAGTTGTTTTGACTAGTTAATTTTCTTCTTTGTAAAACACCTTACCTGTCTCTCCTGTGCACACCTTCCCCTTTGCTCTTCATCGACTGAAGCACCGGGTAGGAGACGTGATAAAGGAGCCTTTTCCCAAATGTGGTGACATTATGCTCTGTTTTTGTTTTTAACATCCATCCTAAAGTGAGAAATATCCTCTTTCTGTTTCCTCTCAACTGATGATGACTGTGAGCGATTGGTGTAGCCGCGTGACGCACAAACGAAGTTCAAAGTCCAGCCGTGAGCCTCTGTGCACGCCCATGTGTGTTCACATGTGTCGCTGTTACAGGTGTTTGTTGTATATGGAGGTACAACATCAAGCTATGGCTTTGCACATTTAATTAATAATGTATCTCAGCATAATGACAATATTATTTCAGTGCATCATTGGGGGAATGATGCCGTGATCACCAAGCTGTCTCCATCCCTGACATCGTCGTCCGTCAGCACAACCCCGATACACACTACCCAAAACAAACACACATTCAATGACCTCCTTTATCTGCACAGACCCATGTCTATACAACAGTGTGGGAAAAGTGTTTGACACTTTGGGCACCGGAAAGCTCCCGCCATCGAAATGTTTCTGTCGTACCGTGGCACTACGGAGAAGTGGAGCGTAAAGAAGACATTCAGAGTTCTGCAGAAAGAGTTGCATTTGTGGGACTCATGTAATGGGTGGGCACAGATGGAAGTATGGTAATAGATATTGCCCCCCCCCTCTCCATAATTTCATGCATTCTTATCATTGTTATGTTATGTGTTCAGTTCTTTATTACTATTTCTGACACATACTGTGATAACTGGCAATCCAGCTAGGATATTCTGATCAATGATGATTCCCACGGGTAGTAGTAGTAGTAGTATTTATTTATTGTCATTGTCAAGAACAATGAAATTGCGGGTGGCGCTCACGCAGGCACTGAATCGGGCAGCTTTGGGGTTCTGTGTGTTCTACTGCACAGATAGCCTGCAGAGTGCAGCTACGCTTAACTGAAGTGCTTGTGTTTTGTATTTGCAGTTGCAAATGAGCAAGTAAAGAGAACGATTTTGAACTCATGCACGCCTGGAAGTATCATTTGTCGAAGTGTGCAAGACATTAACTGTTGAGGTCACAGGCTGTAGATTCATTATGTGACTGTAACAGCTCATTATCTCACACAGGACTGGCGATCGCTAACGTCCAACATTCCTGTAATAGTGGATCAGTGCTGACAGGTAGTGTGGTCTGTACTACAGTACAGAGCCCGGGCTGTCAGGTGCATGCAACATTCAGGACAGGTTTGGACCGTGATGGTCAGTCTGTGACTCTTATGATCCCATTTTGCACCAATAAAAATAAAATAGTAACAGACTTAGAAGTTTGTCTTATTAATTTAAAAAAGATGTTGGGGACAAAAAGATAACATTGTAGCTATCACACTATTTGTTATTGTAATATTAAACGTATTGAAAAGTGTTTAAAATTGCAGTAATGGGTGCTGCTTTACCTCAGTGGTTGAGGAGGCGACCACAAGCCATAGAGCCAAATGCATCGTCATCCACGACTCCCAGCTATTCGGTCTCCTCTTCAACATAACTGTCAAAAAAAGGATTCCCACCTTTACTTTCACTGCAGTCATGTGACCTGCAACCTTTCACAGAGTGTGTGGGTCAGACATTGATCGAGAGCAGTGACTGCAGATGGAAAGAGGCAGTTGCATCAGAGCCATTTTTAATTTATTTCATCAGAAGTATTTTAAATAAGAGCGGAAGCTACTGAATCACAACTTCAACACATAGCCAGGCTGTCAGTGTGACTGCTACACTTCATGATACAAAACATATATAGGAGAGAAACCTGTAAGTATATATTTTGAATGAGATGGTAACAGTATGCATTGATATGTGAACTATTATTGATATAGTTCTCTGTATGGGTAAGATGACACTGCCTCCACATGCAAAAACATTTTAGGATAATGGTATTTTTCAGGGGGAAAAAAGGAAAACTGAGTGTTTTATTTCTTTTTTGCTCTTCATGTGGGTCCAAGCTGGAAAAGCACAATTTGGATTGTGATACAAACAGGGAAACACATGTGTATTTTATTTAAATTTAGGATGTACCATGTGTGTATAAACAACAGTAGGATAAAGTGGTTGCATAACCATCAACAAATTTTCACGTCGACTGTCAGAGGTGGGTCATATGGGTTCAAAATTAAATCACAATAATCGTATTTTTGACCACATGCAAGGAAAATGCTGAACATTTTATTAATGCTTGCAGCTTGTAAGCAGCATTTATAAGTGCATGTAAATCCATGACACACTTCCTAATTCAAAGAGTGCCTGTATGGAAATTATAGTACAGTAGTACTGAGACAGCATTTTATCCAGCGGCACACAATAAGTCAAGTGTAAACAGAAAAATAGTTTTACCTGGAAATTTGACATAGAAATGTAACTTTTCAACACTTTATCATGTCTTTAGTTTGGGCTCACAGATCTCTGGCTGCTAGCATCTCATTTTTATACTCGATGGTGTGTTAGCCTAAAGCAGCTAAACAAGTTTCTCGTTTCCATGTTGAGTAAGAACAATTTTCCTGCATATTTTACAAAGTGCTCTGCTTTTCAGGAGGCAGTTGAAGGAGTTTTCTTTCTAAGCACTAAATTGTCACCGGAGGCTTTTGCTCTCAGACATGCCTGGGCCTGAGTCGTTGCTGTGACGTTGTGTAGTGAGGTTTTTATATGTACAACTTTACATCCAGTATTATTGCAGCCCCAGTCACATACCAATGTTTCATTGACATAATATTGGTCAGTTTTTTTTTAGATTTGGTGTTAACAGTAAGAAAGGGATGGAGATAAATTAATTTCCCGCTTCCAGTATAAAACCGCCTCGACGTTTCAGGTAAACAGGGAAAATTTCATATCATTATTGCTTTTTAAAATTATTTAATTTTTAACAATTGCTCCCTCGAAATAAAGTTCTGAGCAGTTGGAAAAAAGTAAACAAAAAGTCCTTCAAAAATAAAATGCAGCAACCACATTTCATGTTCTACTATTACATATACAGTATATGTGTAAAAAGAATAATGGGGACAGGTTTTTTTAATGTGGTACTTATAATAACTTAACAGATGCACCATTTGCATTAGAAAAATAAAAATGGACAGTGCTCAGGCGTGGTCGGGGCTCGGTTCAGTCGACCGGTCTCGGCATTCTCTGGCAGATGTTGCACACAAACGCATAAATATAAATGCGAGCCCTGATTAACAACCACGTTTGTGTTTGAGGTCATGATATTTGTCCGTCACACGAACAGTCAGATTTAGATCCTTCCAAAATCCTCCTCTCCCGTGTTTGGTTAATCACGCTGGACAGTGTGCGATCTGACATGCAAATGTAGGTCATTGCATATGTAAATGTGTGATTACGAGACTGGCATGCCAGGACACATTAGCAAGACTGTGCTCTCAGCAGGCGGTTGTCACAGCGCTTTAGAGGCTCATGCTAACATTTGTCAAGCTACCACGCAGCGAATGAAAGCAATGCCCTCTTGTCCTCCCAGCTCCATCCTTTGCTCTCTCT
>NW_005188188.1:11698-13423 GCF_000239375.1 Pundamilia nyererei | reverse complement strand
GAGGTGCTTTCGTGATATTTAATGGATCGGATTACATTTTTTATTTTTCTCCGATATCCGATCCAGTAATTTAGGTCAGTATCGGACCAATACCGATACGTAATATCGGATCGGTCCATCTCTACTTAATATATTATCATGCTTTTTACAACTACGTGAATGTACTATTGCTGTGATTTATTGCTGTTACTGAAGGTCCGAACCGTAGTAAAGGGACCTCTGTCTAATACGTCAGGTTCGTGTCGGGCTCGTAACTGAAAACTAGCCTCACTTTGTTGTCTGGATCAAGTTTGCTTGCAAGAGACAGAGCGAGGTGTTGAAAGGCTGCTGCAACGGAACTTATTGTTGCAGAGGAAAACACTAACACGGTGTACAGTCGAGTCTTAATAGCTTAACAGCTGGGTTCGTCAGGTACTCTTTTTGGCTGCAGTGGTTATTATTATATTTACATGCTTCCAGCTCCCATTTCTGCTCGGTGACAACTCGTACTTTTCGACTCTCCTTTTTCTTCTTCCCCGCGCTCACAGACACATCACGGGTATGACAGTCCATTCTCCCTGCAGCACGGACTACACTGACCATGAGGCTACATGCTTTAGAGCAGTAGCATTCTGTCTATTAGCTTAGCACAACAACAACAACAAAAAGGCGCTCTCTCACCCAGGAAACACAGAGAGAGAGGGTGTCACCCTGTAACCATGGCAACCGTAACGCTGCAGCCTGGAACAATGGCACATAGCTGTCAAACAAAACCCAAACAGTCCTGACCCGCAACAATATGAAACAGGAAAGTACCACCATGTATTCCATTTATTTCAACAAAGTAACTGTTTTCTAAATACCACCTTTTTAAACGGTAACTGTAACGGAATACAGTTACTCATATTTTGTATTTTAAATACGTAACGGCGGTACATGTATTCCGTTACTCCCCAACACTGATTTTCAGTGCAACACACCTTGGAGATAATAATGAGTATGTATAGGTTTAATTGAACTAACTCTCCATAAAATGTATGGATATAGATCTTTCAGTCATCTTGCAGATGTCAGTGTTTTCTGTTTTGTCGTTGTGAATCCTCATAGTCCCTCCTTTAAACCTACGATTGTGTTGACGGATTTGTTGTGGATTGTGAAAGAGTGCATCATCTGTGAGTCCTGACAGCTTGGGATGACGGTGGCGTCATGCTGAAAAATGCAAACACCTCAGCGGTGTTAATTGGGCAGGGCATTTGATTGGCTCACGCCTCTTCCTTTGGCTGTCAGCTGCAGAAAAACATTGAAACGCATGAATCAGTGCCCCCCCCCCTAACATAAATCATCCATTCTAGCGTTAACAATCCAATTTGATATTGTGCTTCTCATCATTGTCTGAATTTTATGCCTTTTTATTCTTATTTTACTTGTTTTTTTGCAGAAATGTTATGATTTTTGGCCTTTGAATAAATTCTTTCAGGTCATTTCTTTATGATATTTTCGTTGGCTTTAAGTGTTTTTTATTTTAACGATACCTCGTGCCTTTCTCTCAGGTGAGTCAGCTGCATCGTGTATGTTTTTCAGTGGGTGCCCACCAGAGGTGTGGACTCGAGTCACATGACTTGGACTCGAGTCAGACTCGAGTCACATGACTTGGACTCGAGTCAGACTCGAGTCATTAATTTTATGACTTTAGACTTGACTTGAAAAAATGTTCTAAGACTTGTGACTTGACTTGGACTTTTACAC
>NW_005188188.1:0-10681 GCF_000239375.1 Pundamilia nyererei | reverse complement strand
AAATTATTCTTGGAGCTAGGTTTAATTGAGCTGCATTTTAAAGAGGTGCAATTTCACAATTTGTGTATATTTTCTAAGTTCACTATTTTGTCATGTGTTGAGAAAAACACAGATTTTAAAATTACATGGTCTAATATTTACATTTAGCATAACTGCAACATTCTTTTTTCGTTTTTTTCTTTTTAAAGACTCGAAAGGACTTGAAATTCAAAGTTTCAGACTTGTGACTTGACTCGGACTTTTACACCAGTGACTTGAGACTCGACTCTGACTTGCCTGACATTACTTGAGACTTGACTTGAGACTTGAGGATAAAGACTTGAGACTTACTTGAGACTTGACTTGAGACTTGAGGATAAAGACTTGAGACTTACTTGAGACTTGCAAAACAATGACTTGGTCCCACCTCTGGTGCCCACTATAACTTTGTGGAGAGCGAACAGCTGTAATGACACATCCTTCCTGTGTGTTTTACCACCCAGCAGATTCATTTTTGACCCTCTCCACCTTTTTATTTTCCTCCCCTCGATCCTAGGTCACTCGCCCCCTGAGCTGCTCCCACAGCAGCGCTGGTGACATGCAGCATTCTGATATCTGTCACCTTGTGTTTGCTCCTGCTGACACCTTTTACAAGGTCACACAGCATGCTATGTGTATTATTCACACATTATATCCAAGGGGCTCATTCTGGTTTATTTTTGAGTGTTTTTAATTGCGGAGGTGAGTGACTCAGTAGGTACAATCACTCACGCAGTGAGGAGAGGTGTGGAGTACTTTGTTCTGTGGCTCAGTGCCAGATTATCAGTGATGGGACTCGACAGATGAAGGGAGAGGATTTCGTGGGTGCCGTTTGATCAAACACACAAACAGAAAAAACACTTGGATTAAATAATATGAAGCCTATATTTACATGACTATTTTCCCGTCCTCATTGGAAAATAGTTAACTCACCTTTGCTCTGCTATGTTTTTGCTACCGAACAGCGTGTTAGCGTCCCTAGATGTTGCAAGGTGTAAGTGCACGGTCTAATAAAATATCATGTTTCTGTAGTAATAAAGCGTTACATTTGGCATACACTACATGATACCGGTTTGCTACCTGCAAAAAGTTGAATTGATTAAATGAAGCATTTAATGAGGCAGATCTCCCGGGGATTTGTGCGTACGTGTGTAAATAACAGAAAGTAAAGATTATTCGTAGTTAACAGTCTTCAGTGTGACTCTGTGAATGATCGTCCTTAAAGACCTTTATGAGCATCTTTGGCAGCTTCTAACCCACATCCTCCTGCCCTCATCTTTTTTTTTTTTATCTTTCAGTAATGCAGAGATGGTTTCACTTCAGTGACAAATTAGTCCTGCAGATACTTTGTTTTTTATTTGTTTTTCTCTTATACAGAGAAAGAGAGAGTGTGTGCACGTGTTCATCGACTGATATATGCATGCGTGAATAGTCAGTAGTTGTATTTTTCCTGTTTCCTCCAGAAACCGTTGCAGCCAGATATGGGCAGAAATTCACTGGCTAACTTCCAGATTGAGAAGAAGATTGGACGCGGCCAGTTCAGCGAGGTGTACCAAGCGAGGTATCTGCTGGACAACACGTTCGTGGCCCTGAAGATAATTCAGGTGAGGAGCGTAAAAGCAGCGACACATTTAGCCCAAGCTACATCTGTCACAAGGCCAATGCTAATATATTCACACCAGCGGGTGTTTCGGTCCGTGAAGTTCACCTCAGCCATACACGGAGCATTTACAGTAGTAGAAGCTCACATATACTGTAGATACTGCTGCTGTTTCTGGACAAACACAGCTTGGTCACACTCGCTGAGTTCGACTTGTCACTATGTAGAGAAATTAAAGAGAATGTAATTGTGATTGTGTTAGTGCCGCCAGAGCGGTCAGCATATTCAACAAAGTCACATTTGAGAGTTATTGGCCCGTGAAGTGCAATTTGACTCACAGTGTGACTCTGCACTTGTGTGTATCTGCACTGACAGTATCTGTTTTATTCACTGCCTTCTACACTCGCACACACATTGATAAGAGGACACGTTGTGTACACACACACACACCTCAGATATACAGGCTTGTTACTCAGATATGAAACACTTGTAGACACTCCAGCGCCACCCTCTAGATAACAGTATTTAGTGTTTTTTTCCACCCTTAGTTTTCTACATCTCTCCATCTTACATTTTTTGAATATGTCATAACACCTCCTCTCTGTCCTCTCTCTCTCTCCCCTTTTGATCTCTTGATAGATATTCGACTTGATGGATGCCAAAGCTTGGCAAGATTGCATCAAAGAGATAGATCTCCTTAAGGTAAAGAACCAGAGAAGAGGGAGACGGCGCCGTGCGCTGCGCTCTGTTCTCTCAAGGTGCCTCAGCTGAGACCTACCACATGAAAACAATTGATCTGCACCAGACGGCGTGGATCTGCGTGCTGTGTGTGCGTGCGTTTCCTCGGATTGATACAAATGCTGAGGGGTGTTGGAGCATTTGTGCACACAAGTGAGAATGTGAATAAGTGTGTGTGTGTGTGTGTGTATTGCTTTCTCCTTGAGCGTGTGTGTGTGTGTGTGCAGAGGTACAGCAGTGTTAAATCCCCCCAGGCACACATCGGCTCCTTTTTAATGCCAAAACTATTGTGTTTTTTTGTGTTGTTGTTTTTTTTAACAATCTTTTTGTAATGTTTAAAACCAGCCAACAGTGCATCAGCATGGAGATGTAGCAGCGTCTCTCATGTGTCTCCTCACTTTGCTTAATTTAGCTTCTAGATGTGTGTCAGAATCCTGCCTGTGTTATCTGACTGTGTGTGTGTGTGTGCGTGCGTGCGTGCGTGTGTGTGCGTGTGTACAGTTCTGGCAACCGTATCTGTAGCTTTCCTTCACGGACGCGTGTGCACTGCAGGCAGTTTGGGCTCATATGTACGCTCAGATGTACACATTAGACAGAAACACAAAACACAACCAATTAGTTTGTGCCACTCAGACTTCATTGGAGCTCCCGGGCCTTTTGGGCCAATCAAAGACAACGATACTCTGATGCAGACGAGACCAGGCTGTAATCTGAGTAGCAGACTGTTGAGTCGATGGCAGAACACAGTAGCGTTTTCCTGATTGTAGTTCTGACCTCCTAAAAGGGGGCTGAGGCTTGGGTCCACATGTGTTGCATGTTATGTTTTGTTAATAAAACAAGCTACAGGTCTAAAATCAGTTTTATCTTGTTCTCTGTACGAGCAATAATATATTCTTTAAACATTAATATGTACTTTAAATGTGTTCATTATGTGCGTTTAATCCATCCTTCTTCTAACAAGCTAAAGTGGATTATTTTTACATTTGGTGACGTGGAAAACACGTTAGTGGAATGCAAACTATTCCTTTCTGCCGGAGAGGCCGAGTAAACGCCGATTCACATCTAAACGAACCGTTTCCATTCCTACCAGCTGCTTTCCTGTTGGCATGTAATTTCATTCATAATTACGCTGTTACTTAATTTGCTAGCATGCTTAATTTTGTGCCATCACGTTACATTAGTCAGTGTCTCGTTCTTCTTTGGAGCACATCACCAGCTCAACAAATATCTCACATCGAGTCGTATATGATTAAGTAATTACACACACCGGTGGGTCTCAGCCAGCATGTGTAATTACATAATCATGCGAGACTCTATGCGATATTTCCCAACGAATGGTCCCATCCATCATTTACATAAACATCTGCATGCAAACATATCTGTATCCTTCGCCTGGGGTTGAAGTTGTGGGAGAGGAGCGGGGCGAGGAGGGGAGGGAGAACTTGTCATCGCTCCTCGGCTGTGCTACAGCGTGGAGCCATGCAGAACTGCCACTCCAAGCCAAAAATACATCTGGCGAGAGAGGACAAGGGAGGGAGAAGGAAAGATGGAGACATGAGGAAGGGAGCGGGAGAACAAATGAGAGAGGGGAATATGGAAGGATGCAGAGATGGAGTGGAGAGTATAGCGTACTGTACTGTACTGTGCTCCTCTCAGCATCATCCAGAGCATGAACATTTCTTTAATCACAGCACAGAAAGCAGAGCGGAGGACGCGTGTCACACCACTCCGTTTGCTCGCATCACCGCCGCGACTCTTCGCACAGCACCGCCGCTTCCCTTTCCCTCCCCCTCTGCTCCAACTTGGCTCACCGTACCGCTCTCCTGTTCTTTCTTCCTTCCTCACTTTTGTTCTCGTTCCCTAGCTCTTCACCTTGCCCTGTCTCCATCATCCGCCTTGCTTGTCTGTGTCACTGTGTCATTTGCTTGTTCCTCTTCACTGCTCCTCCCCCCTCCCCCCTTTCCCTCTTCTTGCTCTGGATGGATTGAAACTTTTTGTTTACTACAAGGAATGCTGTTCCTGCCTTATTGACCAACCAACAGGAAGGAATCTCAGCTGCAGCAGAGGCTGGGATGCTTGTTTTTCTGACTGCCAGCCGTGTCAGCCTGTCAGGCGTGTGTGTGTGTGTCTGTCTCACACATGAGTTGTTGTCATCAGAGACAGGGGGCTGTTGTGACATGTCAGCCAGCTTTGTCACACTTGGGGACTAAAGCTTCTCATTAGGTCCACATGTATGAATCCCATGTACGGTTTAAACAGTCTTGTTTTAATTGGTGGTCAAAGTTCATGACACAAACCTGTGTTTGTTATGGTCAGGCTCATTTTATATAAATGGTGTAATAAGTTTGCAAGACGCCTGAGGAATGTGACCATGTCAGTTCTCAATGTGACAAGTGTCACCAGCAAGTCTTATTTTTGCTTTTTATGCTCCCTGAATGACACGTCTGTCTTTTTCTTTTCCCCCTGTCAGCAATTGAACCATCCCAATGTGATAAAATACCACGCGTCTTTTATTGAGGACAATGAGCTGACCATAGTACTGGAGCTAGCAGATGCTGGAGACCTCTCTCGTATGATCAAGGTAAGAAAGTCTGTAGAGCAGCTGCACGTCTAAGACAGCAGGAAGAACAGCTGATTTGCGAAATATTTTGAACATTCAGCCCAGGAGCTGTTAAGGACACAGGCAGTGTGGTTCTTCAGATGCAGCAAAAATCCTGTAGTTTTATTTTCTCACGAGGGAGTGATGGTGCCAGTGCTGATTGTTTGTAGTTTTTTGGTTTTAAACGACTTTACTCGAAGACCCAAGTCACAAATACAGCATCGACTCTTCATAGTGGTTTTTATAATTAGGAGCAGTTTCACCTTAAAGGTACAGTAGTAGCATATTGTACTTTTAAATATACACTGATTAGTGTTTAGTTATAGCTTCCAATAACTATTTGTGTTCTTATAAACTTAAAAATACTGTATTTTTCAGCCCATAAGACGCACCAGATTATAAGGCACATTAAGCGAAACAAGCATTAGAATTCATCCTCCAGCTTCACTGTGTTTATGTTATGCTAACATAGCTGCGTCACTAGTCGTACCACATCATTATATACCAGCTAGCCCAACTTCAGTAACCCTACAAACGTCACTGCTGACCTGAAAGGGATGGAGTTTAGGACCGAGATCACTCCGTGAGGCTCCTGACTACGGTAGCCGTAATGCTCCAACAACCCATCAAGCGATGCGGCTTCGTAGCTTACCAAAGTCGTACTAAAACATTTTTGACAGATTTTCGAGCGCCGTTTACCACATAAAATCGGTTCGAGGTCAGTAAGCACAACCAGAATTCATACATAAGGCGCACTGTCGATTTTTGAGATAATTAAGGATTTTAAGTGCACCTTATAGTGCGGAGAATACAGTACACATGAGTGGCACTGACTGTTGCCCTGTCATCTTAAATACAGTGGCTGAGATGGACAACGGTGCGTTTTAATTTAAAGATCATAAATAAGTGTTTCAAACTATATGTGACCATTTAACAGTTGTACAGGTATTTATTTCATTATGTCTTTTATAATGAAAGAGAGCTTTTTCAGAGTTTTACAGCCTCCTTCAGACTGTAGATGTGTTTAGGTGGACTACAGATACACACAGCAGGAGCAGATCCACTGCAGACATGTTCTCAGTGTTGTGTTCATACTCTGGGTTGGGCTACAGTGCAGAGAATGACTTTAGAGATACACAACTGATCACACAGTATTAAGTATGGTCAGGATGAATAATACCTGGTCACAATAATAGCTGGTCAAACACGGCATTGTTTGGTGTCAGAAGGAATTACCGGCAAAGAGGCAAATAAGTGCTGACTATGCGTTATAATTACAAGATTAGCAAACGTTTTATTTGACTGAAGGAATGAAAGCCAGGAAGTCTGTGGTCTCCTGTCGTTACAGGATTTGGACTTGCTGGATATTGAGTCAATGTGAATCATCCATTCCTTTCTGAAACTAAACACTAGCTA
This sequence comes from Pundamilia nyererei, assembly GCF_000239375.1. NCBI lineage: Eukaryota > Metazoa > Chordata > Actinopteri > Cichliformes > Cichlidae > Pundamilia > Pundamilia nyererei. Next base: position 4,310 of record NW_005188188.1, on the reverse strand, counting down.
GCACCGGGGCTCCCACCGTCTCCTTTTATCGCAGCACCACATGTTGGTGTTTGCCACAGCTGTGAAATAGACATGGTTAAAAAAACAAGCAATGATTATTGGTCATAAAGGCCAAGTGAGTGCGGTTTGTAACAGGATTCTGCATCAGACGTTTAGGAGAAGTTGTGTTTTAGTTATGTTTTAATTAGTTTTAATGTGATTGTGTGGATGCTGATTAAGCATCCACACTATTGAGTTCCTGTTTCTTTTTATACTTTATTCTTATTCTTCAAGTTGCTTCCGTACGTTTTTTGGACTTTACCTACTTCCACAATTTTTGTGCTATTTTCACCATTCAAATTTCACAATATTCTGTTATTTCTGAAGATGGGTGCTATGACTTTTGGTAGTTATGACTATTATACTTTTTAAAATATTAAGCTTTTTATGCAAATTTTTTTTGCCATTGAAATGAATGGGAAATTTCTACAATTCTGCTAAAATTTGCTTGTTTTTGAAACTTAACTACTTCGTCAAAATGTTCACAAATTATTGGGCTATTCATGTATGATTCAGCTTTTTCATATCTGTTACTGTTTTAATCTTATCCCTCTTTAAGTTCTCAGTTTCATCTTTATGATTTTTCAGAAAATACATGTGTTGTTATGGTTGCTATGCAGTGGGCTTTAAGTGGGCCACTGTACCTTTAGCAATCTCCTCTTCATGTCTGAATAACTTCTTGCTACTTGCTCAATTTTCACTCAACCCCCACAAGTTATACATCAAAACGCATATATTTTTGCTGGCTTTCAGAAAATGTCACTACCATTGTTGTGGGTTTTACAGCATTTTGGCAAATCTCCTCAGAGCAACACAAAGTCTGAAAACTCTCCATAGAAAGTCAATGGAGAGTTTGTTCAAAATCACTGCTGGATTTCTCTAATGAGAGGCATTTTCGAATCGTCATATCTCCTCAACAAAATGAAGTTAAGACATGAGGCTTGTGCCAATATATCTTCAAACACTCCTGACGTTCACAATTCAAGAATTTTTTTATCACCTATTACTATGAATTACGTTTGTTTGAGGGTAGGAAATTCATCCCTCGCTCAGATTTGTTCAGATTTCAAACTCTGGAAATGAGGCAATTTTTTCTCTCGTCATATCTTTTTGATGGATTTCCACAGAGACCTGAAAATTTCCATGATTGGTTACCAAATTAACCAATCAAGCCTGCTGTATCATACGGTGAAAGAATGATATCGATGCTCCATATAGATTTAGAGTTACAAAACGTTGTTTGAGGGCAAGTCAAGGCAATTTCCTCTTCGCCTCTACTCAGTTATGGTACATAACAGACTCTCACAGTCTGTTTCTAAAACCTAAAAGAGAATTGTGGATTTGATCAACTGGTCTCTGAATGCAGACATGGAGGATTGTGTGCCTGGCAGGACTGTCCATCGAGGACGCTGAAGATATCTACCTATTCGGAACCATGGTAACAGGGTTCTTGCTGATCGGAGCTGGCTTGGCCCTGGCTTATCGGAGAATTAAGAAAGCGGAACCAGCTGTTCAAACCCTCACAAGGCTGCCCGCTGGGATTGAAATGATGGGACAAGGCGCGACTTCTCAGAATGGGCTCACTGAGTGCAGCATGGTTGAGATCTTGGTGGAGCTTACGGCTGCCGTGAATACTCAGAATAAGACCTCTGAGCATACATTGGATTACATCAAGGAAAAGTCCACTCAGAACAACACCTCTGAGCGGAAGTTGGATCACATCTTGGAGCAGCTGACTGCGGTTGTGAGGTCTCAGAATCTGCTCTTTGAGCACAAGAATGACAACATCACGGAGCGTAAGTTTGATAACATCATGGAGAAGCTCACGGCTCTCCAACGGGAGATTGAGAGACCAGTGTCGGAGTGTTAAAGAACAGCTTTGAAATTCTCATGAGTTGTTGCAAAAGAAATTACCATCATAATGCAGCCATCCCTTCCGCGCCAGCTGTGGGCTCAAGGCCGGAGCTGAACAAAACTCCCTGATAACGACTGTGTTTAGTCTGTTCCTTCCCATTCCCTACAAGGCCACCTGGGTTGGCTGGAAGACTGTTTACTTAGCCTGGCAGGGCAAAGGACACTGTCTCAGCTGAACTATGGACATGCACATACATACATATACTGATACTGATAAGCACTCACTGACGCATCACCTGCCCTACCCCGGATCCAATGCCACCTCCAACGCTTACCTCCCCTCTGATGTGGACATCGGGTCAGCTGGAGGCGCAGTCGAAGATTGCAGGGGTCCCAGATGAGCTGTACACACTGGAACTCTTTCCCATGTTACTGTCTGTGTTTATTGTGCTATGGTGTGTTGATATCTGTGCATTCCTGTATTATCCTTTTGTGTTACACATTTCGATGTTTTAATTTCCGTAACTACCTAGCATGACCTGTCTCCCCAATGTGATGTTTGTGTATTGTATGTACGGTCGGCAAGGTCTGTCATCTCGGTTGTGGGCAAAAGACCTACAACTGACAAATAAAGGCTATCTCATCTCATCTCTCATCTCATTAGAAGTCATATATCTTTAATAATTCATATTTTAATTACAAATGGTCAACACTTGAAGATTCCCCCATCTCTTCTGAACAAAACGGTCTAAGAATGACCGTTCTAGCCCCTACAACTAGGAAATTATAGCCATTTGTTTGAGGGGAATCATCAATATGTGAAATAGACTGAAAGAAGCTGGTCTGTGTCTCTGTGCTGCATGTGTAAGCAGGTGAACCTGTTTTGGCGGGAAAAAGCAAACAGCCTCTCTGATTGGTGGATTCAAATTGAGCAGCTCCAGGCTGTTGACTGACCTAGAAACATACAGGCTGTGTGTGTGTGTGTGTGTGTGTGTGTGTGTGTGTGTGTGTGTGTGTGTGTGTGTGTGTGTGTGTGGGTGTGTGTGTGTGTGGGTGGGTGGGTGTGAGATATAAATTGTAGGATATAAATTGAATATATTGAGACTGGTTGACAGGCATAGATTCTGTGTGTGTTTCCCTCTGTGCATTTGTGTTTCCATATGTGTCCATATTTGTAATATTGTGTATCTGCTGGCTGTTATTTCTTTCTCTCTGTTTTTTGGCAATTTTTTTACCATGTTCAGCATTTTTTCAGCTGTTCATTTTGCTTTTCCAATTTTTCTATTTTATTTATTACTATTCTGTTAAATCATACTATTTCTGCTATTTTATAAGATTTGTGCTAAATATAGTATTTCTGCTGATTTATAGTATTTCTAACAAATCATAGCATTTCTGCTACTTTTTGGTATTTGTGATAAATACAGAATTTCTGCTTTATTACAGTATTTCTGCTAAATATATTATTTGTGCCTAATTATAGTATTTCTGCCAAATAATATTATTTCTTCCAAATAATAGTATTTCTGCTAAGTTATTATCATCATCATTGTTTATTTATATAGCACTCTAAAACACACAAGGCTGACCAAAGTGCTGAACAATAGAAACATAATATATACCATAAGAATAATAAATACGATAAAATAATAAACATAGAGAAAGCAATAAAATACAAGTCAGTTAACCACTGAGTCAAAAGCCAGTGAATAAAAATGTGTTTTCAATCTGGATTTAAAAACCAGCACTGATGTCGATCGCCTAATGTGAAGAGGAAGATTATTCCAAAGCTTAGGAGCCAAGATAGAGAACGCTCGGTCTCCTCTCAGTTTCAGCCGTGATTTGGGGACTGAGAGCAACAGCTGCTCAGCTGACTGGAGCGAATGAGGAGGGACATAGGGCTTCAGCAAATCAGACAGATATGCAGGTCCCAGACCATTTAAAGATTTAAAAACCAATAAAAGAACTTTAAAATGAATCCTAAATTCAAGTGGAAGCCAGTGTAGGGAGGCCAGGACCGGAGTAATGTGCTCAAATTTCCATACACGAACAACAGCTCCTCTCTTCACCACCACTCTTCTTGCACACGCTCAGTCACAGTTGCTCAGGGAACAGGTCCAGGGGAGATCTAAACACATACAGAGAGACAGTCAGTTTCCAGGTTCAGAAGTACTCACGAGTACAAATTATAGGTTTGCAGGGCGACTAACGCTGATGGCTCAATGATCCAGCGAAGAGTAGAGCAGGTCCACCATCTTAAGTAGGGCTCTAATTCTCGTGATCAGCGGCATGTGTGGTGATTAGGGCTGCTCGATTATGGCAAAAATGATAATCACGATTATTTTCACTGAAATTGAGATCTCGATTATTTGACGATATTTATTTAACCCTTTAAGACCTACTATAGAACCAAGTCC
>NW_005188187.1:58545-61209 GCF_000239375.1 Pundamilia nyererei | reverse complement strand
CCCTGCGACAGACTGGCGACCTGTCCAGGGTGTACCCCGCCTTTCGCCCTATGACAGCTGGGATAGGCTCCAGCACCCCCCGCGACCCTGAAAAGGATAAGCGGAAGCGAATGGATGGATGGATGGGGTCTGGGGGCCGCCCACGACGATGACGCCCGACCAGCAGCCAGGAAAGCAGCCGGCAGAGACGAGGTGGAACAGGACGAGCTGGAACTGATGACGGTGTGGCAACCACAGGATCAGACAAGGCAGGACCAGGAGCTGAGGCTGGACCAGTAATAACACCTTTTTTTAATTATCTCACTTCCTTTTTAATTAAATTTTCCATCTCAGCCTTGTGGTCTTTTTTCTGTGAACTGAATGGTTTTTCAAAGGTCATTTGATGACTGAATAAAGCGATGAAACTAAATCGTATCAAATATCTCAAAAACTCTTACGTGGTATCTAAGGAACTTCATTTGTTCTTTATTTAAATTCCTTTCTGGATTCTAAAGACGTTTTTTCTGCAGTGTGGACGATATGACCCTGATTGCCCCAGATATTTCTTCATCTCTGACCAATGAAGGCTCCTTATTTCATGACGTCATCGGTCATCTGACTCTGGTAGGTCATCTGGATGTTTATACACGTGACAGACAAACAGCTGACCACATGAAATGATGCCAAAAGTTTTCTTTCACTAATTCAAAACGGCGCTGTCCCATTTTTAATTACAATGAGAGTGAAATTTAACTTTGAAACAAATCTCAAACGTATCGTTTTTTTGTCTCTCATTTATTTAGCTTGTTCATTTTAGGATCTGTGATGTTTGCAGTCCTGAAACAGGACGTTGTGTCTTCAGCTTGTCGGCCATGTTTTCTTTCGTTCTTTCCTGGATGTTTTCTGTGTTTTGTTTTGTTTTTTTAATTGACCGAGATGTTTTGATCTTGGTGTAATGATTAATTATTTGTGTTCTGCATGATGTGCTAAAAAATGTCAGTGGGTCATTTGTGTTTAGGGTGGAGCTTCATCCTGTCATTAATGAGTGACCCTCTTAATTATTGATCGAGTAAAGTTTCATTATCACCTGAAGTCTGGAATAAATAAAAACAAAACAGTTTGAACCTGCATTTTATTCGACAGGATGAGATATTTAATTCATCTGGTGTTGGTGTTTACATTTATTATTAATAATGTGATTAAAAATATTCTTCTGTTTACTACGAATTGAAATGAAAAATCAAACAATAATCTGCAGTTCTGCTCTGAACTCCATGATTAAGATCTTCAGATTTTTCCGATGTCACAGTTTCATCTTGCTTTGTGAAATCCGTGGCTTGACTATCCCGACCACGTTTGTGATAAGTCACATGTTGTAGACTTGTCCTCGTTTACGCGAACACGCTCACAGTTGGATTAAATAAATTCTGGGTTGATTTATGACAACCCCCGTCTGATGGTGTTACAGAAGCCAGTTAGGGAAAGAAATCTCAGCTATGCTGAACTTGCTTCTTGGTTCAGGGAAGAAAAGAAAATTCAACATCAGTAATGACTCAGATATTTCCTCGTTATCTGTGCTGTTGTTCTGCTCTGTTATCATGTTTCCATTATTTGCACAGAAACAAAGTCCATTGCACTGACTGATATCAGAGGTTAAAGGTCAATGGGCTCTGAAGAAGTGATTCTGCTGAAGGTGCAGAAAAAGGAGAGACAAATGAACAAAGGAGAAGAGATAGAAAAGAGGATTTGAAAAGACGTGACAAAAAGAGGAAGAAAGATTTCACAACAGACTGGCGACCAAAGCTACAGATGAGAAAAACAGACAAAAACGGAGCAAAGTGAGATAAAAGGTGGGTTTTACTGGTTCACACAGCAGGAAGAAAAAGCGGCTGAACGTTATCAATACATCCAGGAATCAGTGAAAGAATATCTGGCTACACTCGAGGTAAAGCCCTTCAGCTGGTTTGTTTCCTGTCAGAGAAATGCGTCATTTAGACTTTCTGCTGATTTTTCTGAACTTCATCTTTTTTCATTAATGTACTGGCTGGTGCCAAATTAAAGGAAAAGCCTGAACCTTTGGTCTTCCAGTAGTGAGGTGTAGCTGGCAGGGCTCCAGTCCACAGCGGGAGAAATCTCACTTTTATGGAAGGAGCAGAAAACCTGTGATGCAGCACAGCCTGCATTTATATATGAGTTTGTCTTCTTTTCTGCACCAACATCCTGGATCTCTGTTGGGATTTCCTTATTATTCTGCCTCATGTTTCTACTGATATTTTTGTTTTGGCGTCACCATGTATTTACTGACAAGTTCAGCTAAAACTCTAACTTTGTGAATCCTGAGATAAAAGTGATCTTTGTATCCTCTGCAAACAGAGTTGACCTCAACTCTGGGATGGTTACCATGGTAGCATGCTCTGTGAATTTAGCCTGTTCGGTGGGCTGAGTTGAATTGAACTGACAGCAATTCCATCAGTGACTGATTATCAGCTCAGAGTGAGGTTGAGGCTGAGATGACTTTAACGCTCTAAAAGAATTTAAAGTGACTTAAAAAGCAGCTGCAGAGAGTCAGGTTGTAATCGATTACATCCCCCAGCAGCCTACACCTACTGCAGCATAACTAAGGGAGGATTCAGGGTCCCCTGGTCCAGCCCTAACTATATGCTTTAGCAAAAAGGAAAGTTTGAA
>NW_005188187.1:49545-56447 GCF_000239375.1 Pundamilia nyererei | reverse complement strand
CAGTAACGGCCGCCGTTTTCTTTGTGAGTATTTATTACACGACGTGCTGCGGGGAAAAGCCTGTTCTAACGTTTGAGTCTAAGGTTTATTTTTTAGCACCTGACGGCTCTTTTTTTGCTTCTCATTTAGTTTATTTTGAAAAGTCTCAATGGGATCTTGAGCTTTATTGTGAAAGGTTTATGTGGAACATAAACAGTCTATTTTGCGACACCACAAAACAAACGATAGCGTAAAATGAAACGATAGAAGTTTTTATATCATCATCCGATATATATCGTTATATCGAACAGCCCTACAAGCAATGATACAAAACATTAAAACTGATTCAACAAAACTTTATAAAAAAGGGTCATCATTTCACATGAAATGTTCAACACTCCTTAAAAAGTACAGCTTTGTTGGACTTTTTTTCACTGTGGAATCAAAATGTGACTCAAAGAACAGAGCCTTATCAAGGACAACCCCCAAATTCTTACAACTATCCACCAGTTCAATGGCAGCAGTCTCAGTGCAGGATGGGGGATGGCTTCCTGAAGTCAATAACCATGTCCTTAGTTTCAAAGGTTTTGATCTTTAAGAATAACTGATCACACCAAGAACCAAACTCATCCACAACATCGTACGTCGTAGTCTAAGGAGCTCGGAAAGAAAAGCATCCAGACTTCTTTACATTTCCTTGAAGAGGTTTCACATCCGAGAAGCTTCTTCAGTTCTAAGAGCAACTGGTGGAGAGTCCCAGGTATTTAAGTGTTATGGGAGTGTCCCCATAAGAGGGTCGTGGACCCCCTATTGATCCTCTACCTAATCACACGAGCCAAGGTGTGAAAACGAGTGTAGGTCACAATCAGCAAGGGCTGGATATTACACCAAAAAAAAATACACAAATCCAACCAAAGCTGTAAGACGCAGAAGGTGGTTTGAGAATAGGTGAGAAGAATCAGAGCGATAAAAGATGGGAGCAAAACTAACACAGGACACAAAAAAGACTAACTTTCAAAGTAAAATAGGAAGTGACCGAAAGATAATACACACATAGAAGATGACAGAAATACCACCAAAGGTCAAATAAAGAAACAATAAAGAGTAAAACACCGAAACACAAGGCAACGAAACCAAAGCAGGAACAACAATGCCCTAATGACTCAACATATTCAAAGACACCAAACGAGCTGTGAGAAATAACATGAACGTGAGCAAGACATGTTCACAGTGCATCTGTTTTCAGACTCCTGATAGTGTTTCAACCAATCAGTATTCAGTTTGCTGCTTTGCATCACGATGATTCTCTCAGTTTGTACCAAACTGTGTTTGAAAGTCTTGGATTAATTTCTTTTCTTTTGAAAGGCTCTGGGTCAGCAACATCACAGCTTCAGGAATTTAAAGGGATGTTTCAAACAAACTATTTAGTAAAGCTAACAGATACTCTTTAACCATAACTCTGGAACTCTTATCTGTGTCACACACAGCTCCACCTCCTGCTCCTCCTCCAGACCGTCCGACGGGGTGCACCTTAGACCTTCAAGTCATCGCTCCATCAGCTGATGAGTTTATTTGTTCACTTGACTGATTCCTAAGAGAAAAATGGCTGCCAACTCACCGAAAGACAAGTGAGTAAAACAAAGAAGTGAGAATATTTTCACATTCATGCATAAAAAAGACAAAACAATCAGCAGTGACTATGTTCAGAAGTTCTTAGAAGTAGACATCACTGCTGATGACGAGTTATTATATATAATCAATATAACAAATGTGACAGATGATCAGATGTTAAAGTTTTGTTGTATCAGAAAACCAAAACTTGTAATCAAATAAATCAACAGGGACGGATTTTAATGTGATAAAGCTGCTGTTAGTTCAGGTCAGTTCGGGTTAGTTTTTAGTTTCTGATCTTTAAACATTTTCATAAAGTTTCAAGTGGTTTGTTGACGTTTGTGAACTGAGTGAAAAGTGGCTGCAGGGTGACGATAAGCAGTGACTGCAGCACAGAGATAAACTGATTATCAATAACACACCCTACACACACACACGCGCGCACACAAGTAACATATTTAGCAGTGTATATGAATATGGATGTTGCACACAGACGGATGTTTGGAACATGTGTGAATGTATTACTATAAAAGACTGCATTGTAAAGATGGCAGCTGGGATCAAGGAGCATCCTAACACTGCATCATGCAGAGAGTGGGAGGGGTTCACCAGCATGGGTGAGGATTTAGCAGATATCCTAACACGTGAAAAGGTCCTCACGTGTTAGGATATCCTCACTGTCAGCTGTACAGAAAACAGAAAGGGCACCCATCGAAGCTTTGGCAACTTCAAAGAGTACCTTCCTGCAGGGAGTGGTTGTGCTAGCAGAAAACACCAGGAAAGGCCAAAGAAACTCGGTCAAGGCCAGCATCCCCTAAAGACAAGGACAGACAAGATAGACTAAAATGTGCAAAATCGCTCATACTGGCATACTGGCAATGAATCTTCAAGATGGCGGCGCGCACAGGTGCAGCGGCTCTTAGCTCTCTTGTGTTCTAAGGTCAGTGAATCCCAGGAAGGCGGCAGGTCCTGATGGAACACATGGAAAGGTTCTCAGAGCATGTGCTGACGAACTGACCGGAGTCTTCACTAAAATCTTCAACCTTTCCTTGTCATCAAACACCGTCCCGCCCTGCCTCAAAACCTCCACCATCATCCCCATCGCCAAGAAGACAGCTGTGGTCAGCCCAAATGACTACAGGCCTGTTGCACTTACGCCTGTAGTGATGAAGTGCTTTGAGAGACTGGTCTGTCCGCACATCAGGGCCGGTCTGCCTCCCACTCTGGACCCCCACCAATTTGCCTACAGGACAAATCGATCCACCGAGGACGCTATCACCATAGCGCTCCACACTGCGCTGAGTCACCTGGAGCACCGAGGAAGCTATGTGAGAATGCTCTTTCTGGACTTCAGCTCAGCATTCAATCATATCATCCCGGTCCAGAAACTGTCTCACCTGGGACTCTCCACCCCCATCTGCCTCTGGATCAAGGACTTCCTGACAAATAGACCACAGTCTGTCAGACTCGGCCCCCACCAGCACCATCACACTCAGCACCGGGTCTCCACAAGGATGTGTTTTGAGTCCCCTCCTGTTTACGCTCTACACATCCAACTGCTCCCCTACCCATCTCTCAAACACCATCATAAAGTTCGCGGATGACACCACAGTGGTTGGACTCATCTCAAGGGGGGATGAGTCGGACTACAGAGATGAGGTCAACAGACTGACTGAGTGGTGTTCAGTTAACAACCTCCAACTGGACACCACGAAAACTAAAGAACTTATCTTGGACTTCAGGAAGGGCAGAGCAGACCCGGCCCCACTTTACATTCACGGGAGCTGTGTGGAGAGGGTACACTCCATGAGGTTTCTGGGCGTGCAGATCTCTGATGACCTCTCCTGGACTGCAAATACTACAGCGGTGGTTAAAAAGGCCCAGCAGCGTCTCCACTTTCTGAGAGTGCTCAGGAGGAACAACCTGGAGGAGAGGCTGCTGGTGACATTTTACAGAGCCACCATAGAGAGCATCCTAACGTACGGCATAACAACATGGTATGCAGGGTGCTCAGCTGTGGACAGGAAAGTACTGCAGAGGGTCATCAACACAGCCCAGAAGATCATTGGCTGCTCTCTGCCCAGCCTGGAGGTCACTGCAAACTCTCGGTACCTCAGCAGAGCTGGCAATATCATCAAGGACCACTCTCACCCCAGCAACCAACTGTTTGAACTATTACCGTCAGGCCGACGGTACAGGTCACATAAAACCAGGACAAACAGATTCAGGGATAGCTTCTTTCCCAGAGCTATCACCGTAGTAAAGCACAAAAACAATTGAACCTGCTTAGCTATACCATACCGTCACTGCCATTATATTATGCTGCTATTCATACTGTCATTATATTAATGCTGCTATCCTGTATATATCGTACTTACTATTGTTTGAGTACTTACGATTGTTTTTTTGTACTTTTTATATTTTACATTTATATTTATTATTGAAACTTGCACCAAGGGAGTGGCACTCCAATTTCGTTGTACTCTGTACAATGACAATGAAGGCTATTCTATTCTATGCCAGACTCCAAAAGCTCCCACCAGAGGTGGCAAAAGAACAGACATCCCTTACTTAAGACGTACACATACTACTGTTGAAAAATACTCCAAGTAATAGCTGAAGTACTGATTCAACTTTACTCTGATACTCTGATTCTTTACTGAAGTAAGAGTGAATATGTATTTAGCTGAGTAAGAAAACAAAGGTTACTCTTTGGAGGGCGTTTCTCTCAGGTGTTGGTATGAAGGTGGAGTTCAGTGAACGAGTCTCTGCTCAACTTGATGTAAGCTAACTGTGACCATGAACCCAAAGCCACTGTGCAGCAGTCACACACTGTTCTTTACTTTAAACCCATCACAGTGCAGCAAACTAAGTTTCAGGAAGCATTTGAATTTTCTCTCTGTAGCCCAAAAGATTTGAGATCTGAAACGTGACAAGTACAACGAAGGCAGGACTGATTTTTCTGTCTGTTCAGACAGCAGCTGTTTGTGAATGGACCGGTTTTACTCAAGCACTTTATACAACATACCTCATTCATACAAGCACCTCTTTCTAGACCTACATGCTTTCTGTCTAACATGCACATGCCAATGAGTGTATCAGTGTCTTGGCCAAGACACATACAGACTGCAGACTGGAGCGGCTAGCAACCAACAACCTTATAATTAGTAGATGACCTTCTCTACCTCCTGAGCTACAACCAAATCCAATGCTAGGCCCTTTGCGCTACCATTGTACAGAGACTGTAAATAAATGATGTAAGATAAGGGTTAAAACAGACACACCTGAGTATTAGCTGACACTTAGCTGATCCACCTGCAGAAAACCTTACAGAAACAGATCTGATGAGTTTAGTTAAATATTTATACCTGGTTTTAATCCTTTACCACTTCTCATTATTCTGCGACTCTTTCACAGTGAAAGCATCAGAATAACATTTTATTTTTAAAATCTCTGCAGGTATTTTGGAGTATGGCTGATTTTCTTCATGCTTGGTTTGGGAACGTTGCTGCCGTGGAACTTTTTCATGACTGCTACCAAGGTGTGACATTGCTTCCTGTTTTCACTTACATACTATTTTGTCCTCAAAATAAATTTTTATTTTGAAAGATATTGCATTATATTTGAAACAGTAGTTTGTTTGTAGACAAACAACAGCTGTGATGAAGTGAGTAGCTGTAGCTGTGTTTATCAGAGGTGTTTTGCAGGTATTTCATGACCAGCTGCAGGTAAACTGAGTCATTAAAGGTATTTGTGGAGTTAGTGTCACTGCAGCTTTATGCTCTGTCTGCCTGTCTGTCAGTACTTCACCAGCCGTCTGAAGGACACCTCAGTGGTAATTTCTTCAGCCAATCAGACAGAGGTATCCAGTGATGATCGCACTGTCCTCGAGGCCATATTCAACAACGTGATGACGCTCTGTGCAATGTTACCACTGCTCATCTGCACGTGTCTCAACTCCTTCCTGCTCTCACTGTGAGTAAAGCGCCACACTGCTGACATCAGCGAATGTATTAGTGAATGTGTTAGTACTTATATTTTTACTACAAACCTCAGTCACTCAATTACACACACATTCATACGAGCTGTAAACAGTATTTTCTATACTTTATTGTCTCATCTAAAATTCACACACACACACTGATGGATGCATCAGGGTTATGGCCACGTCAGCATGCAGACTGCAGCAGCCAGGGTCCAAATAACTAATCGGGTCATTCGACTGGTAAATGACCCGCTCTATCGCCTGAGCCAAAACCGCACAATATCCCTTTAAAGAGCATCTGCTCACCTTGAGCTCCAAGCCTGTCCTTGAGCTTCCTCTTTTCCTTCTCCTGTCAGAATCTCGCAGCGTCTGCGTGTCATGGGCAGTCTCTTTGTCATCATGCTTGTTTTCATCATCACCGCTGTCCTTGTGAAAGTTCCTCTAGAGCCCTTCCACTTCTTCCTCAGTACCATGGTGAAGATCGTCATCATCAACTGTGAGTCTTTTTTTTCTTTGTTTTGTTTGTTTGTCCGTATGTTCAGCTTTTGGGCCATACTACAGGGCAGTCTGTTAATCTGTTCGTTCATTCGTTCTGGGATCTTACAGATCAGTTTTTAACCAGGTCTGTAAGATCCCGGATTTTTTATGCAGCCAGACTGAGGAACTGAGCTCATGGTTTTATTCCACCTGTCGGACTGCTTTGGTCACTGTGGCTCATTTAAAAACCAGACTACCTAAAACTAAATCCGAGCTGTCAGACGCGACTGCCGTCGAGCTGAGTTGAAAAAGGACAAACTACAAGTGATGTTCCAGATGCCAAAGAACTGTTGGCATCAATATAAAAAAAACTGTAAAAGATGCCAAAAGAAAACACTTTTTATTTAAAACAATTAACTCTGTTCTTAGTGCACCACATACTGACTGTATCGAGCCCTCGCCTGAAGGCTGTGAAATGTTTTTACACTTTTTTATTGAGAAGGTCTCGTCCACAAGGGCCCAGATCTCTCCTTGTGCTCATAAATAAATAATAATAAATAACATTTTATTTATATAGCACCTTTCTACACAGAATCACAAAGTGCTGCACATAAGATAATAAATTATAAAAGGTAAAACAGACAATATGAAACAGGCAGAAATTTAACCAAAAACAGTTTTAAAAAGGTGAGTTTTGAGTTGTTTTTTAAAAACAACTACCGAGTCCACAGTTCTTAATGTATGAGGGAGAGAGTTCCACAGTCTCGGGGCCACAGAGGCAAAAGCTCTGTCACCCTTAGTTCTCATCTTAGTCTGTTTTATAGCAAGTAAGCCCTGATCAGATGACCTC
>NW_005188187.1:45718-47452 GCF_000239375.1 Pundamilia nyererei | reverse complement strand
GTGCGCCTTATGGTCGTGAAAATACGGTATTCTTTCCCAGTTAAATTTACCCTTCATTCTAATTTGTGTTGTACAGTTATTTCATTTTTAACTTTAACTTTTATATTTTATTTTATTTTATTTTATTCCTTCCTAGTTAAATTTACCCTTTTTAATTTTCATATTTATTTCTTATCTTGTTCATAGCCTTTTTTTCTTTAGGTCACGAGCAGTTGTGTAAGCATTTCACTGCATATCGTACTGTGTATGACTGTGTACGTGACAAATAAAATTTGAATTTGAATTTGAAAAAGGGCTGTTTCCATGGAGTGAGCTCTACAAAAGCCAGACTGAAACTTATCGCAAATGTTATGTTTGTCCAGAGCTGCTATAAGATGCTTAGCCACAACCTTTTATGAAAGCTTAGCAATTAACGGTAATTTAGAGATAGGTCTGTAGCTCCTCCAAAGAGAGGGGTCTAGCTGAGTTTTTTCAAAAAGTGGGAGAATAGCAGCATTTTTAAAATAAACCGGAACTATACTAGACGCCAGTGAAGACTTGATTAGAGTGAGCACAGATGGACCAATAACCAGGAAGACATTTTTGAATAATGATGCAGGTACAATGTCAAGTGGACAAGAGGATGCTTTCGCTGAATTCACTAGTTTTACCAGCTCAGGTAGTGAAACAGGAGAGAAAGTATCCTAAATGACAGGGCGTGATGAGGTGGAGATAGACATAACAGGTGCTGAATGAGAAAAATTCATTCTTATGTTATTAATCTTTGCAAGAAGAAAAGAAAGAAAACTGTCACAGTCCTCATTAGATGAAATAGGGGCTGCGGAAAGAGCAGGAGTAACAATGCCACTAATGTCTTTATGCATGCTCAATCATCCAGGTAAGTAAATCTCCAAAAGTTGATTCTGTTCATCTGGACGTAGCGTTTCCTGAAGGAACAATGGGCTGGGATAATTGCATAATTAAGATTAAGGAACTGACCTCCCAGCCCATTGTTCCTTCAGTGGGCTGGTTTCAGTCATTATGCAAATGTCCTGTTTATAAGATTGAAACCTGCAGTCAGCTGAGACTGAAGACGTCACCTGATGATGATGAAACATCATGTCATCAGATGAACAGAATCAACTTTTGGAGAATGCCACTAATGGTGTTAAATAGCACCTAAGGATTACCTCTGCTCTTTGCAACCAAGTGTGAGAAATAGGCAGCCCTTGCATCTCTGATAGCATTATTAAAAGAACTTAAAAGGTCCTTTAGGTACAGGAAATGAACATTTAGGTGAGGGAGTTTTCCTCCCTCACGTTTTAGACAACTAATACTGTCAAGGAGGAAATTTGCAAGCAGAAACTCTACTCATTTTATCTGGACAAATTTCATCTAACATAAAAAGGATATAATTATTCAAAAGATTGGTTAAATAGTCAACATCATTATGAGGAGATAGCTGTAGGTTAAAAGCATCCGCAAATTTCTCCGCTGTGGAGGAATCTAAGGTACGAGAGCTAACCTTCCATTGAACAGGGGACAAAAGCTCATTAAGAGACAGTTTAAAAACAATAACATGGTGATCAGAAATAAAAAATGTCCTCAGAGCAAATAAAATCAATATTTAAACCCAAAGTAAAAACAAGGTCCAGTGTGTGACCTTTGCTGTGCGTAGGACCGGACACATGCTGAGCAAAATGAGTCCATAACATTCATAAAATCTCTGGTGAAAGGGTCAGAGTCATCATCAAT
>NW_005188187.1:0-13841 GCF_000239375.1 Pundamilia nyererei | reverse complement strand
CCCTCCCCGGGCCTGGCTCCAGGGCGGGGCCCCGGTAACCCTATCCCGGGCAGGGTAAACTGTTCCCTCGCTGTCCTTTTCATAAGAACAGCAAGGGAACAGGGAACAGTTCACACACATACAGTGAAAAGTCTCTTTTTTTTGGGAGCTCAACCCTTTTTCGCCTGATAATGAACTAATTATGTGATTCAGGTGTTGACCCAGGGTGAGCTCTAAAACCTGCAGGACACCGGCTTTCGAGGCCTGGAGTTCGACACCCCTGATTAATTTAAGCACTGTTACTGCGTTCAGGTTTCTGTTTTCACTGATGTGAGTGACCTTCTGTGTTTTTTCTGTCAGATCACCAAAATTATTTTGGCATTGATGAGAACTTTGGTCCGGTGTCTCTGAGCCTCCTGCGAGAGAAACTGGAGGAGAGGAGTGATGAGACACAGTACAACTACAGGATGATCCTCAGGACTGGTCAGGTAACTAGTCACGTGACCGGTTAGGCAACCTGACCTGATCACAGTCTGGTTTGAGATCATTTTCGATTACTAATTTATAAAGTGACTGTTGGTGATGCTGTTAATCCCTGTTTGTCCTTTTAGTCTGATCCAATCACGCCCCCTCTTTCAGCTGTCTACCCTGAGAGGATCCATCACAGAGGACTCTATCCCATCTTCATCCAAACACGGGACCAGTCGATGTCTTCCTCTGAAGGATGTTCTCGAGTTTGTGGTTCCTCAACTTAGCATCCACAGTCTCAGACTGGCTGCAGATTCACCCAGAGTCCCTGAACTGCTGCTGCAGCTGGACCAGCAGGAGGTGAGCCAGTCCCAGTGTGCCACCCACCAGCTGACCATGAAATACCTGCCACTGCCATGGTTGGCCTTCCCATGTTTCTGACAGGATGGTCTGTGTTAAACTAGAATCCCGTTTCATAGCCATTTTGCTAAATCGGGCTTTTGATGCTGTGACGCTTTCACATAATGAAACAGTTGGCATAAGAATTCAGCTTCTCGTGCTACGTCCACCATGCTGATCAATGCTGAGTAGCGTATTCTTCAAAAACACCCAAACACACATCCTCAGAGAGGTTTTCACAGGCAGCAGCTACGAGTTCTCTGAAAGAAATGATTCACTATTATCTCATCCTTCTAGAGCTTTAGAAATCCTAATAAAGCTTCTGTGATTCTGTCCAGTTTAGAGACAAACTCAGACTTGATGGTATTAGCTGGAACAAGTAAGATGTACCTTTTTAATCAGCTACAGTTTTTGTCACGTTTTCCTTACTTTTTGGTGGCCCTCCCAGAGGTCAGTACAAAATAAAGAAAACCTTCTTGTTGTGCTCTCTCAGAAGTTTAGCAAAGTGATACAAAGCAGTTTTTTAAGTGGCCACTGGAAGCCTGAGCAGAAGAAGAGAGGTCTCTTTAAGCTCCAGTCAGACTGAAATCCCAGGAGACGACACAGACAGACATCAGCCTGAGAACACAGCAGGAAGATGATAAGGTTACTATCGCATTAATATAAGATATCAACATGAGCGGCAGGAGGGTGCTCCTTCCTTCAGGTGTCACAGGTAAGAGACTAGGTAAAACACTGTGATAGGCTCATCTTTTTGTCCAGGTGTCCTAAAACGTCCACTGCAAGAGGGAGAAGTCAGCTGACCTTCCGATGTTGTGTGAAATGACCAAAGGTCTCCTGACACAGCATCATCAAGTCAATATAAACAATAAAACCAGTAAATCCAGTACAAACAGTGACACCAGCATTTTCTCCAATTTCTGAAGTACTCCTGTTTCAACTAACTATTATACAAATTATTATACAAATGATTTTCACTTGTGTGGGAAATCTAACCCCTCTTAGATCTTCACCGCAACTTTCCACACGTTCAAGTTTCTCAGGCGCTTCATGTCTGGTTATGCAGAAGGTTACCGGGTAGGGTTAAAAGATTTCCCGCTGGAGCGTAATTCACGCATCAGTTCCAAACCTTCTGAATTGATCTTATAACCAGCACCTTCAGAGTCCCGATGGTCCACGCTGACCCTGCCTGCTTTTCTTTGTTTTACTGCAGCTGAGGTTCCAGCGCAAAGTGGGCGTGTTATTCTGTCGGGCTGGTCAGTCCACCGAGGAGGACAACAGTGACTCTGGCAGTCCCGCTCTAGATCAGTTCCTGGACCTTCTGGGCCACAGAGGTCCACTGAAAGATACCAGCGGTACCAGCACCATTTCTTTTTCTGAAACAAAACCGGGTCCTTGTTGGTCCTGGTTCTGCAATGATGTCAGAATGGTGTTTGGTAATTGTTGTTACTTTCTGTTTGCTTGTTTTTGTTTCCTGTCAGAAGACTCAACAGGGAGGCAGTCAGTTTTTACAACGTTCAGAGAATTCAAGCTGATGTTCCACGTGTCCACGGCAAGCAGCCCTCAGCAGGTGATTCTCCTGTTCCTAGTTTGACCTTGTGCTGTGTACTGCACAAGTACCACAACTAAAGTTTTCAAGTATCTGTACTTTATGTCAGTATTTGTTTTTCTGACAGCTTTTTACTTTTACTCTCCACATTTCAACACAAATATTTCATCTTCCTACTTTATACATTTTCTAAGCGTGCTCCTTACTTTAGGTTTAACACTGACTCACATCGTAAGTTATTTCCCATCACTGCAACCCTTTAAGCATCAAACCGATCTGAAAGTAAATGTAGGACCGATTACAGGTAAAATACAGTCCTATTGGTTTATCCATCATAAAGACGTATCAGATAAAGATATAATTTATGCATTGCTACTGTTAGTTAAAGGAGGTCATAACGGTGCTTTTTTATGTTCTGGTCACAGTACATCAGCTAACTACTGAAGTACTACAAAGGAAACAAATGAGAGATAAGATCATTTTGTTTAGAGATGGAGAAAGATGTAAGACATTGTGGGTGGCCCACTTCAGCTCAGGTCCTCTACCAAAGGCCTGGGAGCCTGAGGTTCCTGCACAGTATCTTTGCTGTTCCTAGTTCCACCCTCTTCTAGACAGAGATGTTGAATGTCACCCCACATTTTGCTGGAGCCACTAGGCCAGTTCAGAAGTTATGTATTATTATTACCATGGGAACCACTGTTACCTTCACTCTCCGCATCTTCTCGGGCTCCTCTCTCAGCCCTTGGTACTTCTGCTTATCATGTTACTTTTTCTTGATGTTGCTATCACTAGGTTCAGCTACATCACTATGGCCATCTTCCTCTGCTTGCCCACTAACGGTGGTACATACCGTGCAGGGGCCTGTCCTTCTATGATGGTTCCTCTCCTTGCTTCTTGTCTTACTCAGGTTTCTGCTGCCTGAGGTATTCACTAAGCACATAATGAGTTGTGGCCAACTTTTTGATGTACTCATGGATGTTCGTTGTCTCATCCTGGACAGTGGTTCTGAAACTCACTAGTCTTCGGCCTCCTCCGTTCTGCTTAGTGTACAGCCTTGGGGTGCTGGATTTGGGGTAATACTCTGCATGCATTGTCAGGAGCTTTCTTGTCTTGATGCAAGTGGCTTCTGTCTCCTCCTTTGGCCAGCTTATTATCCCAACAGGGTACTTGATCATCGGCAGGGTGTAGGTGCTGATTGCCCGGATCTTATTCCTCCCATTCAGCTGACTCCTCTGGACTTGCCTTACTTTCTGCAGGTACTTGATGGTTGGGACTTCCCTAGCAGCTTCTTCATGATTCCCATTTGCCTGTAGGATTCCTGGGTACTTGTAGCTGTCCTCAATGTCTGCATTGTTGCTTCTGGTAGTGCAGTCCCCTCAATAAAGAATATTCTATTCTATTCTATTCTGTTCTGACTAGCATCCCTCTTTTCGTTACCGTCCGACTACATTTCTCCAGTCTGAATGAAATTCCGATGTTATTGCTGTAGATTCTCGTGGTTTGAATCAGTGAATCGATGTCTTGTTCACTCCTGACATACAGTTTGATCTCATCCAGGTGGCTGACGTTTGCCGCGTTCTGTATTCAGTATCTGTAGCCAGTCTTGACAATGACCTCACTGAGAGGGTCCAGGCTAGGGGTGGTGTGGCGGAGCATTGTCTGTGGCACCGCTGCAGAGTCACACCTGAGCGGCATGAGAAATCAAGCCTTACCGGCTTAAAAGAAGAATGAACTGGGTCCTGTTGTTGTTGTTGTCGTTGGTGTCTGTGGCGACAGCTGAAAAGCTGCAACCGAGTGTTCAAAACAACAGCAGAGATAAAAGAAAAGTGAAAGAATGTGATCTGGTCTGCTGTGCATCCCGAAACCCAGGATCGTAGCATGGCAGAACCATGACCGGGACAGCCAAGGGAGGCGCTGGCCCAAATGGTGGCCAAACTCGCAGCTACAAAGAGGGAGCGGTGTTACCGCCAGCAAGAACAACTGCAGGATCGGTCCAAGCACCGGATGCAGTTGGTAGAGAGTTTGGCAGCTCGGATCGGGTCTTGGCGAAGACCCCGCCGACATCCCTTGACTGCATGGGAGTGACTGATAACCGGACTGCTTTGGCACCCGTACTGGTCCCAGGGAGAGGCCAGCCAGGGCACAGCCTACTTCCGCACGCATACCCACTCCGGGAGGGACCTGCCCAGGGTTAGAGTTGAGGGTCTGCACGGCAGCTGGACCTGCCTGGCTTCCACCAGAGGCCAGCATGCGGTGGGGGCCTGTGCGCCGGCCACCTGTGAGCCTTTGCTCACATCCACAACTGCTGCGCCGCCGCCACTTGCCATGCAGTCGGCCCCTAGTATAATTAAC
Organism: Pundamilia nyererei; assembly: GCF_000239375.1. NCBI lineage: Eukaryota > Metazoa > Chordata > Actinopteri > Cichliformes > Cichlidae > Pundamilia > Pundamilia nyererei. Next base: position 9,094 of record NW_005188187.1, on the reverse strand, counting down.
AGATAACTGCTATGATTGAGAGAAAACTAATTTAGAAGATCATCATTTAGCCTGGAGAAATAGTTTGTTGCTCTAAAAAAAAAAACTAAAAACATTTGTACTATGCTATAATATACTAATACTATACTAATGCTATTCATCACTGGTTGAAGAAAATAAGAACAACCCTAGATTTCTCTTCAGCACTGTAGCCAGGCTGAAAAACAGTCAGAGCACTGCTGAGCCAACCATCCCTTTAATGTTAACTAGTAATGACTTCATGAACGTCAGGCATTTGCAGCCGTGGCAGAGTGCTTTGGCCAACCCCTATTAAAAGGGAGTTGCAGTTATCTAAGCGTAAGGTTATAAAAGCATGGATGACAGTTTCCAAGTCACGCCTGGAAAGAAAAGGCTTGACCTTCAATAGACGTCTGAGGTGACAGAATGAGGATTTTACTACGCCATTTATGTGGCCATCAAAACTAAGTGCAGCCCAAGATTAGTAACCGAGCTCTTCAGGTGAGGAGCAAAGTCAACATCTGGTGTACCAGATTGGGACTGAATAAAAGTCCCTATGTTTTACATTCATTAAAATTAAAAAACTGCAGGGCCAGCCATGATTTAACTTTGCTAAGACAATCAAGCAGGAGTCCAATCGAGGCGCTATCACAGTGATTGAAAGGTAGGTAAAGCTGGCAATCGTCAGCATATAGATGAAATTAAATTTTGTGTTTTCAATTTCCTAGTGGCTCCCAGTGGCAGGAGATACAATGAAAACAGTAGTGGCCCAAAAATAGATCCTTGCAGTACACCTCATGGCAGAGGGGCCACAGAGGATGAGGCCGAACCCAACTTAACACAAACGTTCTTGTCAGAGAGATATGGTTTTATCCATGAAACTGCCAAGCCAGAAATTCCTACACAATGCTGTAGTCGAGAGATCAGCAGGTCATGATCCGCTGTGTCAAATGCAGCAGTCAGATTCAACAAAACAACCAATACATTTTTACCACAGTCCGTCACTAACAAAATGTTATTCATAACCTTTATGAGAGGTGTCTCCATGCTGTGAAACAGCTTAGAGTTGGACTGAAGAGCTTCTGGAATTTGAAAATCACTTAGATGGTTCCTCAGCTGAGTGTGAACAATCTTTTCCAGGATCTTATTCAGAAAAGGAAGCTTCCAGATGGGTCCGAAGTTTGCCGTAATTGAAATGTCTGAGCCCAGTTTCTTAAGTAAAGGATGGATAACTGCATGCTTAAACTCACTTGGTACTTGACGTGACAAGAGACTGGTATTAAGTTCGGCACAACAGCGTCGGCCAGGTGCAAGCCGTCTAACAGCAGGATGATTTTATTTTATTTTATTTAGAAAGAGGGACAATACATATTAATGAACATTTTAACAAATGTGCCAGATTATAGCCTTCAATTCAATTCAATTTTATTTATATAAAATCACAACAGAAGTCGCCTCAAGGCGCTTCATAGATACAGAGAAAAACCCAACAATTATATGACCCCCTATGAGCAAGCACTTTGGCGACAGTGGGAAGGAAAAACTCCCTTTTAACAGGAAGAAACCTCCGGCAGAACCAGGCTCAGGGAGGGGCGGGGCCATCTGCTGCGACCGGTTGGGGTGAGAGAAGGAAAACAGGATAAAGACATGCTGTGGAAGAGAGACAGAGGTTAATAACAGATATGATTCAATGCAGCCTTGGGCTAATTTCCATCTGCAGACCCTCTGGCAGGTTGGTTTTAAAAGAGGAACAATGTCAAATAAAATGGGCATATGGTCAGGGAATGTACGAATACATATGATGATGCCAAGTTCAACGTGTGAACACGTTCTTGAGTGGCACCCTTAACAGATTGAACAAAATTAAAAGGGTTCACAAAGTCCTTAGCCAGCGGCTTCCCTGGGCAACAGACATGAATATTAAAATCACCAAGCTGCAGTGGTTTGTATCATATCTATCTAATAGACTCCATATTGTTCACGGGGCGATCGTGGCTCAAGAGTTGGCAGTTCGTCAGTTCGCCAGGTTGCTGGTTCGGACCCCAACTCCGACAGTCTCGGTCGTTGTGTCCTTGGGCGAGACACTTCACCTACTGGTGATGGTCAGAGGGCCCGGTGATGCCAGTGTCCGGCAGCCTCGCCTCTGTCAGTGCGCTCCAGGGTGGCTGTGGCAACAATGTAGCTGCCATCACCAGTGTGTGAATGTGTGTGAGTGTGTGGATGACTGAAGGTAGTGTAAAGTGCTTTGGGGTCCTTACGGACTAGTAAAAGCGCTATACAAATACAGGCCATTTACCATTTGCCATGTAAATGGAGAGTCCTCTTCACACACTGAGGTTAATTATGGAGTTCCACAGGGTTCAGTGCTAGGACCAATTCTGTTTAGATTATACATGCTTCCCTTAGGCAGCATCATTAGAAGACATAGCATACATTTACACTGCTATGCAGATGACACCCAGCTCTATCTGTCCATGAAGCCAGATAACACACACCAATTAGTTAAACTGCAGGAATGTCTTAAAGACATAAAGACCTGGATGGCCGCTAACTTTCTGCTCCTTCATTCAGATCAAACTGAGGTTATTGTACTCGGCCCTGAAAATCGGATTGGATGGGATGAGATCTGAAACATCTTCACAAACTCAAAGAAGTCCAATTGGCTTTTTTCAAGCTCTTAAGATAAAATCGCTGTAAATCGTGTGTGTGTGTGTGTTTCAGCTGCTCCATAAAAGTCTTACTGGGAATGACTTCGTCACAGTAATCTTCCAGGAGCCGAACTCCCCGCCCTTCAGTCCGCAGATCATCTGCTCACATTCCCAACATGTCTTCATCATCGTTCGAGTCCACCGTCCCTGCAGCCAGCACACCTGTTACAGGTAGGATTGTAACTAGAGCAGGTGAGATTATAACATGAGCAGGTAGAACAGTTGAGACCTGTTGATGTGTCATTTGTGTCCTGTTAGTATTGCAGTGTCCAGGCGTAGAGACATCCCGTTCTTTGGTCCCTTGATCCCACCAGGTTGGATGTTTTCAGCCTCACCTGAATTCAGAAATTTCCTGCTGACGAAGATCATTAATGCCGAAAACGCTGCGCACAGGTCAGAGACCTTTGTCACAATAAGAGCACGACGCAGACAGGAGCACCTGAAGGAGCTGGTGGAAAACTTTTCCACATCAGTGCTAGTGGACTCATCATCTTCCATCAAGTTCAGCTTCATCTCTCTGGTAGTAAAGAAAAAAGAGCGCAGCGCACCACAGCCTCATGCTTACCTGAACACTGCTGGGGCTCTCACCTGGAGTGTGACAGCAAAAGACTTCAGCTGCTCTTTTGATGTACCATGCCAGCTCGCCATCTCCAGTGAGTTTGTGGTGCTTGTAGAGGAAGCCAGCAGACAGGTAGTGTTTCACTGTTACTGCAGAGGCGTGATTGGCTGGAACGCCGGCCACAAAGGCATTAAACTTTTCTACGAACATGGAGACTGTGTGATGCTGTTGACACGAGAGAGAGGCTGGGAGGACAGCCGCGAGATTGCCCAGAGACTGCAGGTGACCAGAATCCTTTGTGAACCTGAATCTGAGCATGTGTCATACACAAGAATGATCTGATGTCATCTGTTTTCTGACCTCAGCTGGTGACTCATGGCGGTCCTGCTGTGGACATGATTCTGAGGAGGAACCGCCACGGTCAGCTTGGGTTTCACATGAACTTTGAAGGAGTGGTGGCGGATGTTGAGACCAACAGTTTTGCGTGGAAGGAGGGTCTCCGGCCCGGCTGTAGGATAATGGAGATCTGCGCGGTCGCCATAGTAAAGCTATCACATAAGCAGATGATTGAGCTGCTGAGGACATCGATGACCGTGAGCGTGGTCGTTATTCTGCCGCACGGAGATGGGACACCTCGCAGGTCACATGATGGTTTATTTGAACTTTATTTTAATGATTAGAAGAAAATATAAATATATGAAACGCAAATGCCGACTAGAAAATGTTTGAGAGATTTTTAGTGTTTCAATCTGTTTATAGTTCTGTTTCGCTTATGTGGTAAAAGTCAACTGGTAGGCTGCTGCTCACTGTGGCTGATAACATCGGTAAAAATAGGCTTGTTTAATCTTCATATCTCAGGATGTCAGGACTTCCTGTGCCATCATTAAATGTTTCCTGAGTTCTCTGCCACAGATGGAGGATGGATTATGAGCTGTAATCCTCTCACTGTGTGAGTTTGACTGCACACCTGTAAGTCAGATTTCAGGGTCAAACATAATCCGAGTGCCAGGGCCACGCCATCACGTGTCCAGAATCCCAGGAGATCTGAGCTTGAATCAGGTTTGCATGATCCTTTGGGCTCTGACTGACACCTAGCAGTGCATAAAGAGGCTTTGACCGTTGTGAGGACAAGCTCACGTCACGCTGACCACATCGTGACATCCCTGCAGCACGTTTGATGTGGCTTCAGACCAGAAATCAGTTAATCAGCTGTGCGTGGGAAAAAAAAAGATCCACCAGATGAATAATTTATTTTCTCTGAAAAACCGAACAGGCAATATATATATATTATATATTATTATATATTATATATAAGGCTAAATAAAAGAACTCAGCCGGCCTCCTTCAGTGCATTTACAGTTAGTAAACTCGCTCAGGGATACAAAATGGCCTGAATTAGTAATAAGCTGCAGCTTTGAGGTCATTTCCTCAGAGTGAAGATTATCAGAGCAGAAAACCTGAGGATAACGCGTGGAGTACGCTGTTAACGGGAACACATGAACCCGCCTCATAAATGCTCCTTACAGTTTGACTATAATAAGTAAAAATAAGGAGCAGATAAACTACACCAACCAATCAGCAGCCAGTAAATCTGAGGATAGCAGAGGGAAAGCCTGTGGAGGCATTTTTGTTGAGTTTTACATCAGCAGTGATTGGTTTAAAGTGACGGAGCACGAGGAGTGACATCAGTCGGTACAGACTTGGACTTTGTCTGTAAACGATCACTCACACACTCACTCACTCACTCTCCTCTCTTTGTTCTTCGGTCTTCAGGAGTTTCTCAGAAATCTACCAAGTCCCGAGGTTTGAGTACAAACTGGACTCTGACATCACTTCCTACCCATTAAGAGTAACCCCACCCACCTGGCACAAGGTGTTAGAAGCTCCGCCTACTCAGAGCATCCCAGGTGAACTGGAACAGCAACTGAGACCAATTAAACAAATGAATGAGGGATCCAGGTAACACACCTGTACCTGTCTGTGGGGGTCAGTTTGTGTAACAATAACAGTCAGAGTTGCCGAAGTCCAGCAAAACTTCCTTCCTTCCTTCCATCAGGAGCATTTTTCTCCACGTCTGAAGTTTATTTAGAATATTATTGAATCTGTTCTCGTCTTCGCAGTTCCTCGTGTCGAGTTTTGTTTGTGTTGTTACATCATAGAGGATTATTGGCCTGATATTCTTTCACTTGTTTCTGTGTTGAAGCAGTCATGTAAGGTTTTTAGGGCTGATGTGATGATTATTGATTGATATCAGTTAGAATCATTAATCCAGACCGTTTCTTTACCCAGAATCCCTCAGCACTCTGTCCTTCTGCAGGTTACCAAGCAAACACTCGACTTCCGTTGACCCCGGACCACCTTTGACCCCACAGAGCCATGCCCGATGGGGGTAATTATTGATCCATTAGCGATCTACGTTTTCTTTTAAACAAAGTAATCGGATTATCTGTTGATGTCAATCCTGCTTTCAGAGCTCGTCTTGAATGGGCAGTCAGCTCTGAAGAAGACTCACTTGAGAAGATCGGAAGATCTAAAGGTGGGTTTACCTGGATGTGACCTGGTTTGGCTCTGCAGCTCTGAGCTTTGACATTTAACCCTTTGAACTTTAACAACAACCTGGAACATCTTCATCTTCTCCTCCAGAGGCCAGTCACCTTTGTCATCATGATCATCCTCATCGTGTGACGAAGGCTCGGGGGGGGTTTCAGCCCAGTCTGATGGATGCCAACAACACGCTTTCCAGCAGCAACGGCAGCGAGAGCAGATACTCCGACTGTCATCTCACTCACACTAAGGTGCCTTCAATGGACAGCGGAATTGACTCCGCCCCCTGCACATCATCAGCCCAACCAGCTGTGGCTGGGGCGACGCTGGTCCTGAGCGATATCCAGAGAGGCAAATGGACAATCTCGGCCGGTCACATGACCAACCTGAGTGAGACCTGCTCTCTGTCCTGGTGAGCTGCAAGTAAACAAATGATGTCATCTCTAACTGTGATTTTTACATAATTGTGTATTTATTTTCCCATTGAGCTCCACAGCCTGAGGGCAGTCAGCCAGTTGGAGTGTTCGGATTTAACATTTGAGTAAATGTTCAGCCCATTATTTCTGGGCGTAGCAGAGTGCCAAGGTTAGTGTTGTCCAATGTTGTCCTCAACACCTTTATCTTGACCAAACTTGGATTTATCCTTCTTATTCAGTAATACATTTCCATGTAGTCAAATTTCACATTGGATCAATCAGCTGGGCAAACAAAACAGCTGCATCAGAGATTCTGTTGGGAGTCGATGGGATCCAAAATAACTAGAGTACTGCAAGACTATGGGCTCAAAATGTGGTCATAAATATTTTGTACTTGTAAATCAGTTTTGTATGTGTAAAAAGAATTTGTGTGTGAAAAACCCCTGCAAGTTACAAGTACGAATTTTGACCCGATCTTCCTTTCATCTGATTGGTCAATGTCATGTCAATTACAAATGTAACAATCCAATCAGAGAACAGATGAGTTTGGCTGTCGGAGGGGTGCTTTTTTGAACTGCAGGTCTTTAATACTGAATGTAAACAGCTTATGAGGCTCAGAGACCAGTTACTTCAAAAATCGTTACAATCTGGATTAAATACTGATCGATTACATTTTATATCGGCAAGGAATAAAGTCACGCAAACTTTGAGAATGGCAAAAGCAAATTTTTTCATGACTAATTAATAGTGCCAAAGGAAACTGTAACCTAATTTGGGAAAATATTAACAAACTCCTTGGTAACAGTAAGCATAATGCTGATACAGACCTTGAACTTAAATTTGCCAATGAACTGGTATCAGAGCCTCTCAGCCTAGCTACTAATTTAAATGATTTTTTCCAAAGTACTATTAATGAAATTGCACAATTGTTTTCTAATTCTTGTGACCCTCAACAAAATATTGGGAATGCCGACACCAAAGAGGATGTTTCTTCTCCAGATTCAAAGTTCAATATTCAGAAAATTACAGAAAATGAAGTAGAAAATATAATCTCTAAATTAAGAAGTTCTAAAGCAAGGGATGAGTGTGGGTTTCATACCAATTTCTTGAAGCATTATAAATCTTGTTTTTTGGTGCCTGTGACCCATCTTATTAATTTATCAATCACGCAGGCAGTTGTTCCTCTGAGTTGGAAGGTGGCAAAACTTACACCAATTTATAAACCGGGTGATAAAACAGACCCTGCTAATTATCGACCTATTAGCATACTCCCTATCTTTTCAAAGATAGCAGAAAAGTGGGTTGCTAATTCTATCATCGAACATCTTAATGACTCCAATCCGGGTTTGCACCCTATGCAATTCGGATTTCGCACTCTTCATTCAACTGAAAACGGTTGTCTGTGTTTTTGTTGAGAGAGTGAAATCTTACTTAGACAAGAGCAGTTATGTTGCGGCTGTTTTTCTTGATTTCAAGCGTGCGTTTGACACTGTGAATCATCTTAAGCTCTTGTCTAGACTGTCGACATTTAACTTTAGTAATCACACTGTTAAATGGATACAGTCTTATCGATCAGATAGAAAACAATGCGTGCAAATAAAGAATAGCAACTCATCCTGTCTTTACTGTACGCAAGCTGTCCCCCAGGGTTCAATTCTAGGCCCCCTGTTATTTTCACTTTATGTAAATGACTTGCCTAATGTGTGCAAAAATGTGGACACGATTATGTACGCGGATGATACGGTAATTTTTACGCAAGCCAAAACTGCTGATGATGTAGCCCATCAGCTTTCACTGGCATTACATGATTTACAAAAATGGCTGAATGACTCATGCTTGTGCCTTAATTTTAAAAAAGACCGTATCAATGTTTTTTAGTAAACCTAAAACAACCGTGGCTGGATTAAAAGTTTTCTTGGGTGCACAAGAATTAATTAATGTTGAGGAATTTAAGTATTTGGGAGTGCTACTAGACTCTAAATTATCCTTTAAAAAACACATTAAAAAAGTAGTGAAAACTGTAAATGTTAATATACAGAACTTTAGACATATCCGCACATCATTAACAGACAGCAGCGATTACATTCCCTCTATGATACTGGCTCATATTGAATACTGTATTACAAGTTGGTCCTATACGAGCTCTGCTGCTATTGGGCCAATTGAAGTATGCTACAAAAGAGCATTGAAAATATTAGATGAAAAACCTTTTTCATATCACCATTGTCAAATTTTAGAAAAATACACGTTTTTAAATTTTACTAATTTCAAATTATTTAAATCTGCCTGTCTAATATACAAAGTTATACATGGTCTGGCGCCTCCACCAATCAGTGATTTTATTAAACAAAAGTCTAGCAGTGTTGCCGGGTCTCGACTGACTCGAGCCACTGTTAGAGGTGATTGTGAACTGGCACTCAGACGGACCACCTTTTCACAGATGCTCTGTCATATCAGGGAGTGAGCTTCTGGAATAGTCTTCCACTGTCAGTGAGGGAAGTACAAGTCTACCCATCTTTAAGAGTCACTTAAAAGGGCGGCTGAGGGACATACAAACATGTGATCATGTTTAATAATCATGTTTTATATTGGACGGGAAAAAGAGTTAGTGTATTACAAAAAGGGAAACAACTGTTAGTGCAATGGGTGAACGCAATATCATGATGGTCAGGGCATGTACAATACTGGGGTTTGTGCAATATAATTGATGTGTTTCCGTTATTGTTATCTATACTGTCCTCTGTGTCCACTCTCCTTGTCATTGTTTGTTTTAGTATAATGTGATCACTGTTTTTGTCCTTGTCACATGACCTGTAAATAGTGTCTCTGTATGTTTTTACTAACTTGTGTTTAACACCAACCTGCCAGAG
>NW_005188186.1:59853-61836 GCF_000239375.1 Pundamilia nyererei | reverse complement strand
TGAAATGTGCAATTCACTTGTATTTTTATTTTTTATTCCTATTTATTCTATTTATCCCCTTTGTATATTTTATTTATATTTGTCTCTGTATTTATATGTGTGTGTGTATATATATATATATATATATATAACAATTCTGTAACTGTAACTTTGGTCGTTGCTGTGCTTTTTTTGGAAGTCGAATTTCCCAGAGGAACCCACCCGAGGGATCTTATCTTATCTTAAACAGGTGAGCTGTCAGGTGAGGGTTCAATGATGTCAAGAAAGTCAGAGGGAACCAGACTCCTCGATGCGTCCGACCAGGTTGGTTAGGAAAGGGGGTGGAGCCAGAGACAGGCTGCAGTGTTTCAGGTGTTTTGTCATCAGCAGCTTCAAGAACGGGTCTCTGACGAGGGAGCGCGTCAGGAACGAGTGTGCTGGAGCATCATGGGAAATTTTCTCAGCAGCTTTGAGGGACACGCCGCTCGGAAACATCGGTGAGGTTTTTTTCACCTCATCATTTCCTGTCCTTGCTTCAGTTCCTTTCTTTTTCCTTACCTTCCTTCCTTCCTTGCCTCCTCTGTCTGATTCCTTGTGATGTGTGTTTTCAGGCTTTTATTTGTAAACTATGGAGATCACTCCTCCTGTGATTGGTGTTCATCGCTTTGACTCTGCTGACTATGAGGTCTGTGCACCAACATTTATCATGTTTCCATCTATTAACACCCAGACTGTGACATACCTGCCCCACCTGTTTCAGGTGTCCTCGCTGAGTCCTCAGGTGGAGGTTCGGGCTGTGGTGGAGGGTCAGTTCCTGTCCAGACGGCTTCATGCTGAGAGACTGGGATACTCCATCAGTAAGACCTCCTCAGACCTCACACGCTTCCATTTGTTGTTTGATTTTACTGTGTGAGGAAACTCGTGGATCACGCTCAGCTCTGATTACACGTTTTAAACCTGAGCCCTCGTTTCATACAGAAGTCTTTACACTGGTTCTGATTCTGAGCCAGAGTGCTGTAACTGTGACTGAGGTGACGGTAAAGCCGTCGTCCTCCTTAGATAAACCTTGAATGTCCTTTAAGTCTCAGCTGGGAGGACATTTTGTGTTTTCAGTTCCAGGAACCAGAGTTCTGGCGACGGGAAGAGCGTCATCGAATAAAGAGATCCTGCAGGTCTGTCTGAGGCTTTATTAGCACCCACATGCATAGACTGTATGTAAAAGATGGACATAGCCATAATGATGTCATCAAAGCAGCAGCATTTTTGTGAGTTTCAGAGGGAGAAGAGTCACTTCCTGTGGTCTCCTCCATAGGTGCTGTCTGACGTGTTCAACGCTCCGGTCTACACCATCGACCTGTCCGACTCCACTTGTTTGGGTTCAGCCTACAGAGCTCTACACGGTCAGTGTGCTCACAGCTTTTATTTTGAAAAACCCGCACTAGACTGCCTCGTCTCTGAGCTCTGAGAGAGTTTCAGTTTGAAGAGAGAAGAGAAGGAGAGGACATAAAAGTAAAGGAACAAAGGAGAGGAAGCAGACTGTTAGCAGCTGTTAGCAGACTGAATGGTCTAGTTGGCAGTTACTTGCAGTCTGTTAATAACTGACGTGAGATAACTTTATGTGATTGGATAAAGCAGATGTTGACAAAGCGAATCAGAAAATGTTAATTCACAATACTATGGTATCAATTTCTTTACTTTGTCAGACCGCTCTGATTAAACATTGCACTCAGGTCCATGAAAAAGGGAGAAACTATGTCTACAAACCGAAAAACATGGTGACATGACTGATTCACAGCCTGCACTGAGACCGTCTGAGATCAGAACAGGAAAAAGGCAGATCAGTGAATTCTGCTTCAGGTGTTTGTGAAATATGGCTGTAAGAAGCCTCTGATTGGTCGATGTCTGGTTTCAGGCCTGGTGGCAGAATCCGGAGCGTCCTTCGTTGATGTGGTGAAGAAAGCACCAGAACCACGACTGGTCGCCACCCCGCATCCGAAGGCGAAG
>NW_005188186.1:56651-58125 GCF_000239375.1 Pundamilia nyererei | reverse complement strand
TCTGTGACGTTTCTGACTGAAGCCCCTCCCACTGCTTCATCACCTGGATCCAGGCAGCGTTAGTTATTCATGTGTAATTTTAGTGAAATAAAGTGAACGAGTTCGTGAACATGTGTTTGGTTTCTCTTGCTGGAAAAAATAAAAAAGCAAAATTTAATCAAAAATATTAAAAATGTACATAATAAAATACAAATCAATTCAAAATAAAGTAAAAAATGTATGAAATTATATTATAGACTAAATAAAATTTAAAAGAGTACATGATACAAAATAAAAAAAATTAAAGTAAAAATTAAGTAAAAACTATTTTTAAAGCGAAAAGTGAAATTAAGAAAAAATCAAAGATCTATTTTTAAGCGTTTATTGTAATTATAAATAATAATAATAATAACAGAGCTGAAGGTCTGCTGACAGATTCAAATGATGCTGTTGAACCTTCATGTACGACCGAGCCGCTAACATGAACTCTTTATAACCAGTGAGATGTCACAGGTGATGATGATGAGAGCTCCTCTGTGAAGCTCAGGGAAGGATGGACCATCAAACTTTTGCTCTTTAAAAACTCAGTTCATGTATTAATCAGTTCAGATATCGATCGATCGCGTATTGATCCCTTTGAGGCTCCACGTGGACGACCTGCTGCTGAATCCGGTCCTCCTCAGAAGCTCGAGTACATCCCCAGCCTCTTGGCGGCCTCAGAGATCCTCGGCGTCTTCCTGCTGGGGAACGGGTAGTAGACCTGGGAGTGTGAGGATGCCCCCCCCACGCTCTGCTGCCTGGTAAACCTGAGCGTCCTGGAGCTCCTCCCCTCCGGGACACTGTTACTGGTCTCCTTCTGTGTAGACCGGTTCTCCTGCTGGTCCTGTTGCAGGCTGGTGGTGATAGGGGTGGAGCTTTCCGTCAAGCCCAGAGAGTAGTCCGGAAACGCCAGGTCCCCCCTGGAGCCCCTGAAGGATGGAGGGTCTGGATCTTCCTCTTCTCGTGTGGCGCTTAAGGAGCAGCATGGAGGCGTTTCTGAGGAGCTGCTCGGAGGAGCCGAGAGTCTCCTGTATCTGGACTCGTGCTGTGAGCCACCGACCTCCGAGGAGGACGAGCCGGAGCGTCTGCAGAGGAAAACAACAGCACGGGAAGAGATTTGTACAAACTGAAGCTTCACCATCATCAGAGAGAGCAAACTGTGAGGACAGCTGTGAGGAGGCGTGATAACACTGAACCTCCCTTCCATGTTCCTCCAGAGCGTGCAGGCGGGTTCCTCCCAGCAGGGATGAAGACCTCTCAGGTGGACATGATGAAGACCTCCTGCTGTGCTGGAGCTCTGACAGAGAGGAACTCACCTGCTGGATGTCTCTGGGCAGGAGCGCCGGTGCAGGTCCAGGTGGACGTGCCAGGGGTCAGGGTCAAAGATCACGGGTGGTGGCCATGGTAACGTCAGACCCTGAGGGGCGGGGACGATGGCGACTGCCTCGGACAGCTC
>NW_005188186.1:54265-54985 GCF_000239375.1 Pundamilia nyererei | reverse complement strand
GACACATCCAAACCTGCTGCTGGAATCCTTCAAATGAGGTTAAAGCTGCAGAGAAGTCGAGTGAGAAGAGAAAGACGTGTTAGTGCTGTGATACTGTCACACACACACACACACACACACACACACACACACGCAGTCGTATCAGCCTGTTTGATCTTTTGAAGTGAGGCAGGATGACATCACAGACTGTGAGGCTGTGGGTCACATGACCACCACAGTCACATGTTTGAAAGCTCTAAGTGAACATTGTTTGGTTTGGTTGTCCTTCAGAGGAGGCAGCTGATGTCCTCCAAACAGAAAAGAACCCCTCCCACTAAAAACATCTCCGTGGATTCAGTCCCCACATACTCCATGTTAACACGTCCAACATGTACAAATAAACATGTTCACAGCTCCTCTCCAGCCAGCTTCCTCCAGCATGTTTCATTTGTTTGTGGTGATGAAGAGAAGACACATCGTTCTTGTTTCTCTCTGACTCTCCACATTCAGATCAGTGATCATCACAGATTTGTGTGTGACTTGGAGGTGATGCATGGTGTGCGGCTCATATGTGTGTGAAACTAACGAGTGATGGTTCCCCTGAGATATGCATGTCTGATGATTGTTGGATGGAGTGAGCAGAGAGTGAACTACCATCCTGGATTTGATGTTATCCAGGGAAAATCGTCATGGTAACTTCTTACAATATTATGAAGATCAGGTTATAGCTTCTCACCTCCA
>NW_005188186.1:50836-52198 GCF_000239375.1 Pundamilia nyererei | reverse complement strand
CAGTTTGTGGGTCACAGAGAACATGAGACACGTTCTGTTCTCACGTGTTACAAACCGACGACGTTTCCCTGATGATTCTGTAACTTTACTGTATAAAGAGCTCACAGCTCCAAAGTTTCAGGAAGTGTTTGTGGGCTAAACATCAGGAATGACGGACGCTGTTTGTCCGGGATTTGGACAGCCCAGTGTGCGCTCCCGACAGGGGAAACCTCCCTTTACACGACATTGGCGAGGCTTCAAACGTTTCAGTGTATCATGACGGCTGGAGGCTCCAGAGCTTCAGGTGTGGAGGTTCTGCTCCAGATGTCCTCAAACTGACCTTTGACCTCTACCAGACGCCATCAGGGCCGCTCTGTACGAGACGTCCACGCTCTCCCACGACTTCAGACGCACCGGGATCAAACGTGTTCGAGTGAGCTGCTTCATCCTGCTCACTTCTTCTTCCTCACGTCCTCTCTCTCAGCTCCGCCCCGCCACCATCATGGAGGATCTTCAGGTTCCTCAGCTGCACTTAAAGGAGACCATTTCTGATCTCAGGTCAGATTTCAGACTCTTCTCAGATAGAGCAATAAAAACAAGTCAGACAGCTGAACTATTCCAAGCTGTCACATTTATACCGTTAGAGCTCTCGTACACGTTCATGTCTGCTTTATTTTCTGTCACATTTCACTTTGTCCACTTTGATCCTCACACCAGATTCAGGATGGCGCCAGTGTGTACGGCTTGCCGTCTGACTTTGCTTGTATTTATGCTATTTATTTTATCTGACTTAAAAAATGTTTACTCTCTGCGTGTATATGATCGCCAAACGCTTCTGGCGATAAGATCTTCTTATTTTAAAACTTTGTAATCATGGATACCAGGGAAGATTTTCTGGAGGAGGACAGACATTTGTTTAGAACTCTCAAAGATGTCGAAGAAGCTGCTTTAAGCAATTACTCTGGTGTTCCTCCACCTCCAAAGAAATGTCAGAAGGAGTCCGAACCACAAAAGAAGCGCGTATTCTCGGACGACAACGGTGCCTTTTATATTATATAAAACAAATGTTTGTCCTCCTTCAGAAAATCTTATGTACGCAAACGCACGTTGCAACTTCTTATATGGTGCGCGTCTTTTATTTTGAAAGTGCATGTGCACCTGCGGACCACTTATGTGCAGCCCTGTGTATAGATCGCAGGACACTGTAAAAGCAGAAAAATCAAAGTTTTTGCCAATATTATTGAGAATAGCTCCAACAACCCCAGGCTTTCCTGAATATTTCTCCTGCTTCTCACATAAATAGCTTCACAGAAACTTGTGAAAGATTTTTGCAGTTTTTTATCAATAAGATAAAACATCTTCGATTTATGAATGCTCTGCCTT
>NW_005188186.1:49296-50298 GCF_000239375.1 Pundamilia nyererei | reverse complement strand
GTGTTTGGGACGAGAGACTGATTGTGACTATTTTATGTTTCAGTGACAGTCGAGGAGAGAGAGTGGAGTGACCACTGAGCGGGAGTGTCTGTGTCCCTGCATTAAACCACAGTGAACAGTCATAATAAAATAAGTGTGCTGTCACCATACCCACGGTCTGTGTGCGTGTTGGGGTCCGACGTCACAGTGGTGCCGAAACCTGGGCCGCAATGTCGCATCCCCAGCCCAACCCGCCTGCTCCTCCGGCCCAACCACTACAAATGCCGGGCTAGATGTTGCAGGACACTGAAGGTCGTGAACCGGTGAAATTCCTTGAAGGCTGTCGACCGACTTTGCTGAGTTTTCAAACTAAACAGGGGAAGATCAAAATCGACAGAGCCCATCGGTCCATTGGATTATCAAGACCTAATCACCCTCATGCAATGATTATTAAGGTGCATAATCCGGTAGACAAGATGAGGATCCTCCCTGCAGCTAAAGATAATGGTCTCCTGACTTATGATGGTCAGATCACTCGCATTCAACACAATTTGGCAACAGGAGTAAAAGAGATGTGGCGTGCGTTTAACGGAGTGTGCCAAAAATGTATCCCTAAAAATATGCACTTTTATATGCGCTATCCTGCTGCACTGAACGTTTTTCATGGAGGAAAAAAATATTATTTCAGTAAACCTGAAGATGCGCTTGCCTTTTAAGACAATTTGAGTTAAATTGAAGTACACCGACAGCAATTCAGTGAATAAGATTAATATTATTACAGCATTTAAGTATTAGACATACTCTTAAATTAAGGATACCCTGCTGATGCTAAGGTGTATTGGAACTGAAAGATGTACATTTATTTCTATGTGTTAACAGACCTCTCTGCATTGAATCATATCTGTTATTAACCTCTGTCTCTCTTACTTACTGCAATACTTTTGTAAATAGTCAACAGTGCAATAGACCTCAATACTCGAAATGTGCAATTCATTCACTTGTATTTTTATTTTTTATTCCTAT
>NW_005188186.1:12000-13118 GCF_000239375.1 Pundamilia nyererei | reverse complement strand
CAGGATCCATGTTTTTGTCACAAACACTGAATCAGCTGATTCACTCTTTATGTTTCTGAGTTTTGTGATTATAGTTCTGGTTTCTGTTTCTGTGTCTTCACTGTGTCCCACGTCTCCTTACTTTGGACTCTGTGTTTCCTGTTTTACTTTGACAGTCCTGTGTTACTGTTTCCTGTCTCGTGTGTGTAATTGGTCCCAGCTGTGTTTCCCTCCTGTCTCCCGTTCCCTGATTACTAAACTGCGTCCACGCTGCCGGCGCTCCTCTCCACAGCTGGATTTCAGAGCATCCAGCTGTGGTGAGTGATGGAGACACTTTCTCTGCTCCCTCAGTAATCAGGACAGTTTATTGAACATCAGAGGACATAAAGGACTGTTTTTCACCTGCCCGTTCTGAAGCTGGACATTAAATACTGCTGGCTTCAAGGACATTAATCCCAGTGTCAGCCAGCCAATAACAGCCTGTGTTTTTCAGCTCTTTAGGAGTCAGAAATGAGAAAGACACAGACTGCTAACCTCTCCCTGCAGGAAATAAGCTCCGCCTCTTCCTTTCCTGTATATGAGTGATTTGATTCTGACATGAGACACAATGAGTTTCCTGTTTATTGTGACTTAAAGCGAGCAGCAAAGACACTAAACTGTGTGTTTCCAGCTGAAGCTGCTTTTTGTGTTGCTCCCACAATCCTGTCTAAAACAGTCAGTGAGGAAAACTCAGTTTCTGCTTCCAAGCTCATTGTGAGAGGACACATTGTGTTCCTGCAAGTGCTGCTTTTGTCTGCATCCCTGAGTTTAGTGAGCTGCCTCCAAGGACGTGTGAAACCCAGTGTGTTAAGGCTGCATCTCCCAGATGTTTCCACCTTTCCAGCACAGACGATAAATGTTCCCACAAAGGCTCAAAGACTGTTTTACTTTCTGAGTGTTGGCCTCAGGAGATTGCTCAGTGAGCACCTGAGTGTTTCTGGGACATCGGACACTAACTGGAACTTCAAGTCTGGTTCTGAAGCTGCACATGCAAAGACTGTTTCTGGTTGTAGAGACCTGGCTGTTCCAGGGATTGTAACCTCCCCAGAGGCTGAGCTGCTGACCTCAGCTGACTCTGGAGCCTTGAAGGTAACTAAGTT
>NW_005188186.1:6245-11187 GCF_000239375.1 Pundamilia nyererei | reverse complement strand
TATAAATGCTCAATCAACAATTACTTTATTACATACAATTCAACACTTTATGAGCATAAACCATCTGGATGGGGAGACATGCATGAAGAGGGTCACAGCAAAATCTCTAAATGGTGGTGGGTGACTCAAACTCTTATAGCCTCTGATGGCCCCCACCTATAAAAACCTAAACATTCACATACTTTCTAACTCTCAGTGAGTTATTGCCTTGGCTCCCTGTTTTTCTGCTTCCAACAAAGGTGGGGGTGAAGCTCCTGTGAAATGTGCTCTGTCCGCTCTACTATCAGAAAAGCAAGGCCCTGACTCTCTGCACACAAGATTCTCTTCATAACTCAGCAGTATGAAATGTCATGAAACAGTGTAACTCACTCACAGTAAATCTAATGTAATACAAATCAGTTTAACAAATGTAATAATTATCACCTTCTTCTAAGTCAGGAGAATGATGCAAACTAAAACTACATAATAACTTCACAATCTTTAATTAGGGGTCTAACGTGGCATAAAATAATATAATAATCTCACAATTCCCCCTTTGATCTCTTTTTAAAGAGATCACCTACACCCTGCAATCCAGTGTTGCAGGGTCCATTTCTTCTTACCCCTGAGGCCCTTTGTCCCCTTTAACGGGTGAACCATGTGTGAGATGACCTCTGTGTTTGCGCATTTTCAGATGCAAGAAAAACTATGATTACAACAACAACAGTAGTTACGGATGACACTCCCATCACTCTCCAGTTCTCCCACAGCTTTATTTTGCCCTCCAGTTTCCCACCCCCATCTTGGTGCTACCTTATACCCTTCAAACGTACTCAGACTAGAACCTCTGTCTAAGGAGCTTTAAACCTTTATTTTATTGCTGCAGCTACCAGGGTCTTCCAGTTGGGTGATTCGTTGCTCCTCTTCTTTCTTCGACCTCAGGGGTTAGACCACCCTTCAGTCGTTGCGCAGATCAGGGGATTATTCTGCCCCAATTTCAAACAAATATCTGTGTGTTCTGGGGTCACAGCCGTGTCCCCCTTTTTACCAAGAGCCTCTGGAACATCCTTGGTCTGGTGTTTCTGGATTTCCACCAACCCCGTCGTGGTTATTGCTGTGCTCATTGGGTCCATCCTCTCGAGGTGACTAGTCGGAGCCCAAACGCCATGACACTTGACCCCAATTGCGTTCTTAGCAGTCTCTGTGTCTGTCTCTGCTGCGAAGGATCCTCGTATCTCCGTGACCTCGTCTGGTGTCTGTTCCTTTCTCTGTAAGGCAGAAAACCAAAACACCTCTCTGCCTAGCCTTGATAATCTAATGTTGTTATTCATTGTTCTTCTAGTGGTTTTGTTCTAACAAGATACTTTTCATGTTTGTACAATATACTATCTTGTTAGAACAATAAACCTTTAACGTTATAACGTGATAGACTTCTATTTTTCTTTTGCCTGGGTGGCAGCTCTACGCTTTCGTAGAAGCCAGCTCGCATCGTTCACTTCAAAGATCTGGCTCTAAGAGCCGTTTCGTTCACGACCGACCCATCACTACTCTGCACCACTGCTCCTCATCAGGCTGTGGGAAGCACAGTAAACAATTCAGTCGAGGCCTTGCACCATAAACAAACATCACACACAGACATTGCTTTCATAACCAGAGAATTTTAGACCTTGTTGCTTAAATCTACATAAATGCCCTCTGGGTGACATAAAACGCATTTAACCAATAAGTAATCGATGGCTTCTTGTAACAGATTCTGTATTTGAATGTTTGTGTGCAGCATTTTGCATATCAGCATAAGCATTTGTCCATGAGTTTAACGTGGGTCAGATGTCAGGAGGCAGAGTTCAGGAGTCTGACAGCTGTGGGGAAGAAGCTGTTCCGGTACCTGGTGGTCTTAGTCCGGAGGCTCCTGTGGCGCCTCCCAGAGGGCAGGAGGGTGAAGAGTCCATGTGATGGGTGACTGGGGTCTTTGATGATTTTCCCAGCCCTTTTCAGACACCGCTTCCTGTAGATGTCTTTTATGGCAGGAAGTGGTGCTCCGGCGATGCGCTGGGCAGTTTTCATGACCCTCTGCAACGCCTTCCGGTCCGAGGCAGAGCAGTTCCCGTACCAGACTGTTATACAGTTGGTCAGGATGCTCTCGATGGTGCAGCGATAGAAGTTCACCAGGATGTCTGAGGACAGGTGGTTCTTCCTCAGAGTCCTCAAGAAGAAGAGGCGCTGGTGAGCCTTCTTGACCAGCTTGGAGCAGTTGGTCGTCCAGGTGAGATCCTCGGAGATGTGGACTCCCAGGAACTTGAAGCTGCTCACGCGCTCCACAGCCGTCCCCTTAATGTGGATGGGTGGATGTGGGTCAGCATTCCTCCTGTAGTCCACGATGAGCTCCTTGGTCTTCTCGGTGTTAAGCAGCAGGTTGTTTCTGTCGCACCACTCAGCCAGACGATCCACCTCCTCCCTGTAGGCGGCCACATCGTTGTCACTGATGAGGCCAATCACCGTGGTGTCATCTGCAAACTTAATGATGGTGTTGGAACCATCAGCAGGTCTGCAGTCGTGGGTGAAGAGGGAGTAGAGGAAAGGGCTCATCACACAGCCTTGTGGTACACCGGTGTTCATTGTGATGGTAGATGAGCAGTGGTTATCCAGCCGGACATGTTGGGGGCGGTTGGTCAGGAAGTCCAGTAACCATTTGCAGATGAGGGAACTGATGCCCAGGTCTGTCAGTGTCCTGATGAGTTGTGAGGGGTGGATTGTATTGAACGCTGAACTGAAGTCTATAAACAGCATTCTGGCGTAGGTGTTGTTGTTGTCCAGGTGTGAGAGGACAGAGTGCAGTGCGATGGAGACTGCATCCTCTGTGCTCCTGTTCTGGCGGTATGCGAATTGGTGGGGGTCCAGGGTGGGGGGGAGACAGGATTTGAAGTGTGCTAGGACCAGCTGCTCTAAGCACTTTGTGATGACGTGGCTCTGGAGGTCTTTTAGAAACCACACAGCTGGTTTTTGTTTATTTACTGAAGCCTCCACATCTTCATGAAACGTGTTTCAGACGTTCATCGATGAACCACAGCGACTTTAAGAAACATTTAGTTTGTATAACAAACACTGTGGACTGACTCCAGTTTATCCTCTTTGTTGTTGCCATGTTGGTGTTTTGAGCCATAAAGGATCATATTCAGGAGCATCTGGAGACATTTATGGGTCTGATGCTTTATCTCTGTATGTGTCGGCCATTTGGTCTGACTGAGCAAAGAAAGGAATCAAATATAGTGTTGTAGGAATGATTGCTCTGTAAAATGTTTGCATACCCAACCAGCAGTTTGGTAACAGCATGAATATAATCCATTGTTTCAGTATTGTTTGGTTTTAATTCACATGTGCTCACCTTGAGCACCTGGACCTGCATTTTATTGGTTTTGTGCCATTTATGGTCAGAATCTTTAGCGCATTACTAACAGCGTTACTTTTTTCAGTAACTAGTAATCTAACTAATTACTAATTCTATCGTTACATCGTTACTGTTACTATGTGGTGCAGGCTGTGGTGGCAGATTTTTTTTCCCCAAGTATTAATCATATATTTGAATCATATCGCCTTAGTAACAGGTGATAGTTGTGTGCATGTGCACTACAAATGGGCCTTAAGCTATGTCACACACACGGACACACGGACACAGTGGGGCCATTGTTAGTTCATGGGAGACGTTAAACAGTTAGTGAGACTCCTGTTTATCAGGGATGTAAATCCTTAGGTGACGGCCAGGCAGAAAACAAGGTCATAATTCTCTCTGTGAGGGAGGAGGTTTTAAGGATGGGGCTGATGGTGTCGCCCCCTGTGAGAGGGGCCAACATGGAAGAGTTTGTGGAATGTTCTTTGTCTGTGTCTCTGTATATAAACATGTGAGGGCGGCGGCCACGATTCAGAGATGGTCCTAGTGTTCTGGCTGGGATGCTTCTCTCCACATTGCAATGTGTTTATTAAACCCACTTCAAATCACGCTCAGTGGGTGTGTTGCAGGTTATTGTTAAGATTTTCCACAACAGGGCGCATTGCTATTTTTCAGCACACAGATGGTTGAAGCTTACCGGGAACTAGGGGGGCGGAACAATTGCACAAGTGCTGCTGATTGGCTGAGAAGGAATAAAGTAGTCATGGTAAACCAATCACACGACCAATTTAGGATGACATAGCAACAAGATGCTATATACCAGTTTTTAAACTGTGTTGATACGTAAACCCAGAGTCATGATTAAAAAAATACATGATGTTTTTTTCCTGAATACTATCGTCATGGTTACTGTCTAAGGACAGCGCTGGGAAGCACTCTCTGCTTACAACAAAAAACACCAACACCCCTTTACTATTGGTGGAAAAATGTTTTAGGAGTTACGGCGGTGAGTGAGAGATTTGTGACGATTAGCCTGTTTGGAGTGTGTAGTTAGTGTGTAGTGTAGCTGATAGTTGTGTTGTGTGTGTCAGCACAATCAGGCAACTGCTGAATGCCACATTTTTGCTACCAAAGGCAGATCACAGTGTAAACACTGTCTCCAGGTGGAAACAGGAGCAGTGACACACCTGCTGCTGTCAGGCCTGCAGGTATCAGGCTGTGATGGTCTCATTTATCTTAGAGTGGACAGAAACTGGTTTTTGGACTGGAACAAATAATTTGTGTAGCATCTTATTTGATGCAGAACATTTTTAGGTAAATAGCTATTAATAACTTTGTTGTTTGCAAAATTTGTGCATAGGTTTTTAAAATTTACTATTTCTATTTCCATTTAAGTTATGAAAATGATTCATTTAACGTGTTTGTGGTTGTTACAGTAAAAAATATAACTTATAACTAACTACGCGGATGTTTTCTGTCTGATTTTAGATCAATTGTGTTAATACAGTTTGTCAAAATGAAAACATTTTTAAAGGTGAAATATAGAGGTCAAATCAAAAGTAGTCAAAAACGTCCAAT
>NW_005188186.1:4253-5512 GCF_000239375.1 Pundamilia nyererei | reverse complement strand
TGTGTGTGTGTGTGTGTGTGTGTCAGTGTCCTTCGCCCTGCCAGGCTAAGTAAACAGTCTTCCAGCCAACCCTTGCATGGAGTGGGAAGAACAGACTCAACACAGTCGTTATCAGGGTGTTTTTGTTCAGCTCCGGCCTTGAGACCGCAGCTGGTGCCGAGAGGGTCTCCGCATGAAGTGATGGTGCTTTTTACTTTAGTGCGAACAGCTCATATGAATTTCAAAGCAGTTCTACAGTCCAACACTGGTCTCTCAATCTCCCGTTGGAGAGCTGCGAGCTTCGCCATACTTGCGTTCCGTGATGTTGTCATTCTTGTGTTCAAAGAGCCGATTCTGAGAAGTCACGGCAGTGGGCCTCCCCGAGATGTCATCCAGTCTGCTGTCAGAGATCTTATTCTGAGTATTCACAGCAGCCGTAGCCTCTCCAAGATCTTATCCGTGCTGCACTCAATGAGCCCATTTTGAGAAACTCACGCCTCTCCCATCGTTCCAATCCCAGCGGGCAGCCTTGTGGGGGTTTGAACAGCCGGTTCCGCTTCCTTAATTGTTCAATAAGTCAGGGCCAAGCCAGCTCTGATCAACAAGAACCCTGTTATCATGGTTCCAAATAGGTAGATATCTTCAGCACTCAGGCTCACCCGAGCCCAGACTTCTTGTTGAGAAAGGGGTGTCAATTGCATTCAGAGACCAGTTGATCCAATCCATAATTCCTCTTTTAGGTTTTAGAGAACAGACTGTGAGAGAGTGTTCCAGGGAAAAGTAATACACGAGACAAGACAAGGACACAAGAAGCTAAGCAGGGAAGATAAGGGAGAGGAGAAAAGTGCGACCACCTTCGCTGAGAGCCTAAGAAGAAGAGCTGTGTGTCTGTTACAGCTTTTGTCCCGTCACTCAACAGAGTATGTTGGGGATCATCCAGATGTTTTCTGGCTAAACGGAGACGTTGAAGCTCTTTTTGCTCAGCAATGGTTTTCACCATACAGGCGTTTCTTGCTCGGACTCTTTGTTATGGTGAAGCCATGAACTCTGACCATAACATGTCCTGCAGCAGGTCTTTGGATGCTGTTCTGGGGTCATTTGTGACCTTCTGAATGAATATTTCTGGTCGGACGGTCACTCCTGGGCAGGTTCACCACTGCTCTGTGTGTTCTCCACTTGTGGAAATGTCTCTCTCTGTGGGTCACTGCAGTCTTTAGAAACTGTTTACTTGTTTCATCTTTGTCTAATATTATAATGTGTTTGATCTGAGGACATACATC
>NW_005188186.1:1489-2729 GCF_000239375.1 Pundamilia nyererei | reverse complement strand
TAATCTTAGTTTGCTTTGTTTCACAAGTTTACATGAAGTATTTCTGACAGTTTGATGGAAACGGAGGAGACTCCTCCTCGTCGCTCTGTCTCTGTCACAAGGCCAGCTGCTGTCTTATACACTTTTACACAAAGCTGTTATATAAGCAGCTGGCGGGGCAATCGAGCTACAGTATGAATGAGGAGGGAGAGAGAGAGAGAAACAAAGAGGAGAACATTCACTCGCCTCCTTTCTGCAGTAACCTGATTTCCTCAGAGCACCACTGACCTGCTTCCTGCTCTGTGTCCACGTCTCACCTGGTTTCAGCTCTCAGTCACACAGGTGACCATGGTGACGTCACAGGGCTTCCACAGCCAGGTGTGCTCCTGCTTTCACTCACCTGGGACTAACCTCTGATTCATCCAGTTTAAAGCAGATGTGTCACAAAGGGGCCAGAAACCTGCTGCAGTTACAGCAACTCCCCTCTGTGTATGTGTGTGGTTTGGTTTTTGTGCAGAAACGGGACTCTACCTGAGTTCGTCCCTCCACACACCTGAGGTCCTCGTTTGTTGTTGGTGTTTCAGGCATGGGCACCCTTCAGTCTTTGCAGGATCGCTGAGTCCCTTCAGTCCGTGACAGTAAACAGTAAACTTTAGGAACTCCAGTGAGATTTGTATTTTTGCAGTTTTGCATGCAGGAGCAGCCACACAGCTCCTCCTGCAGTGGAAGTACTGCTCTTTAAATGCACTGCGGTGCGTGATGTAGTGACCACTCGACCTCTGACAGGCTCCCAGCACAGGGAGAAACCAGCTGAGGGTCTGTGGCTTTAACACGCTCGTCCGTAACGAGCTCTGATCAGCTCTGAGCCTGGTTTATATGTGAGCACGTCAGCGTTCACAGAGCCTGCACGTGTTAGCGTGTGAGCTGACTCTAAGCTGAGGTTTCTGTCTCACAAACGCCACAGAAACAGCTCGCCGGTTTAAACTTCCTGCTGATGCCTCACACACGAGTCCTTAAATCACTGGGAGCTGAAGCAGCAGGTGTCAGGAGGATCTGGGCTTTCAGCACTTTGGCTTCATGAAATGTGGAAAATGATGAAAACTTTAATTTTTCTATTTGTGTCTCTGCAGACAGAGATCGCCTCAGCTTTTATTGTGAAAGTGTGAAGGTCTCTGTGTGACATGAGGGATCAACACTGGGACTGAAAGTCCTGTTTGTTTCTGTGTGTGTGTGTGTGTGTGTGTGTGTGTGTGTGTGTGTG
>NW_005188186.1:0-1469 GCF_000239375.1 Pundamilia nyererei | reverse complement strand
TCCTTGTAACCCTGACACTAAAACCACATTTTGAGGCCCTTTTGGTTTTAGTGTCAGGGTTACAATTAGGTTATGGTTAGGTTTAGGATGAGGGTTAGGCATTCATTTTTGCGTGCGGCCCCCTCGTGGCGTGTGTTGATGATGATGTGCTGTAACATCAGATGACCGTGGCACGCTTGCAGCGTTCTCTCTCCTTCTTCTCGTTTCTCCTTCTGCCCACAGGTGAGCTCGCTGCAGCAGCAGGAGCTTCTACAAGCAGGTGTGTGAGTGGAGCTCAGGGGCGTCCCGGCCGTGGAGCGCTGGGCCGGATCTTTACCCACTCAGGGAGACGTGAGGTCACTGTGGAGCAGACGGCGTTTGTCGGGCTGCTCTGAGAGCATCAGGTACGAGTCCTGATGTCACAGCTGAACCCGAAGGTGCAGCTAAGAGGTTGTAGTTGAGTGATGACCTCCAGCTCACGCTGGTCTGCGGCTGTGATGAGTAACAGGCCGCAGTACGGTCTCGGGGTGGGGGTTCCCCGTTCAGCGGCTCGTCTACGCTCACTCACGACCATGAGCTCTGAGACGGTGACATCACAGAGACGAGGTCCTCTGAGAGGTCTGTGCTGGGAGACGGCTCCGTGACCCAGGGCAGAGGTCACATGACAGGAAGTCTGAGCTCACCACGGCGCTCACAGAGTCGCCGCCCTGCTGTTTCAGTCCTGTCCAGAGTGGAGCAGGTGGAGCAGGAGGCTGCAAAGGCAGCACAGAGGTGGAGAGAACGGTGGCACCTCCTTTGTTGTTTGCAGGCACACACTCACAGCAGGCTGTTACCCATCATGCCTCTGTGGGGTCCCCACTGTCAGCGTGTTTACGGAGGCCGAGCCTCCTTTGTGCTCACACATCCGGGCTCTCTCTCTCTCTCTCTCTCTCCCTCTCTCTAGGAGCCATTTTGGACTCAGTTCAGCCTGGCTGCATCAAACCTGTCAACTCCGCAGCGACAAAGACTCCACGTCCGGTTAGGACCACCAAAATAAAAGTCTCTCAAACCTGCTGTACTTTCGTCGCGTGATCGTCAGTGAAGACCCAGGAAGGTGACGTCACAGCAGGGGTCGGAGCAGGAGGCTCCTCAGATCTGAGTCTCACGACGCAGACAGCTCTGTGAGATTTAACAGTGTCACACGTGTAGTTGTTAATGTTCACGCTGTCCTGACTCAGAGGCCTCCGGGCTCAGCTTCCTCTGTGAGAGGCCGGAGGCCATCATCGCTGCAGCTGCAGCTAAACTGGTGAGAGTAAGAACACGCCTGCCAGCACTGACCTGCAGGAGCTCTCTCTCTGCACGAGACAGGGGGTGTGTGCGTTTACATATGGTAAATGGCCTGTATTTATATAGCGCTTTTCTAGTCCCTAAGGACCCCAAAGCGCTTTACATATCCAGTCATCCACCCATTCACGCACACATTCACACACTGGTGATGGCAGCTACATTGT
>NW_005188185.1:60630-61762 GCF_000239375.1 Pundamilia nyererei | reverse complement strand
GAATATTTAGTTCAGGTTGAAGGTCTGAGCTCACTGATGATGTCATTTCCTCCCACAGGAGTCCAAAGAGTTTCTGCGCTACTTCACTGAGTGAGTATCTGCTGCTGTTCATCAGTTCACAGAGACATCTTCAGTCCTCTAAATGACGTCAGCGAGGTTTTACAGATTCAGGGAAGAGTTCAGCTTTCTGCTCTGATGTCACACCAACCTGTGTGCAGGAAGCTGCAGTTCCAGCCGCTGCCTGCAGACGTCCCCGTGCTGTTCCGGGTGGTGGAGCTGCCGCTGGAACATCATCTCTGCAAAGTGAAATCTCTCAACAAAGGAGACGCCAACTCTGAGGTCACCGTCTACTACCAGGTAAAAAAAACAAAAAACACAACACCACAGAACTGCTGATTCCCGCTTTGTCCAATAGGGGGCACTCTCAATCTCGTCCAGAATGAACAAAACTGTAAATTTCATGATGTTCATCCTGGTTTTGATAGAAGAGCTCAAGACAACAGATATAATTCTATTTTTTATATTTTTGTGGTTTTATTTCAGTAAAATGCCTTAGTGCGAGTATCAGGGACATCACAGCGCCACGAGTTGCTTTACAGCATCCTCTATTTTAATTTGGGGCATGAAGCCAGCAGCGGTCTCCTGATAGTATCACCTTCAATCACAACCAGCTGCTTCCTGCTGGGCTTTAATTCTGTGTGTGTGTGTGTGTGTGTGTGTGTGTGTGTGTGTGTGTGTGTGTGTGTGTGTGTGTGTGTGTGTTGCAGTCCGGGCTGAAGAAGCTCAGAGAGCACGCTCTCATGGAGCTGATGGTGGTGAGTGTCGCCTCAAACACTGAACACAAGTTTAACATTTAGAAGCAAACTGAATAAATCCAGATCGTTCAGGTTCACAAAGGTTCTGTGACTCCGCCCATAAGAACCTGTAGCCGATGTAAAGATGGACGATCACCCCTCTAAGGTCGTCTCCCTGTACACCTGCTCTGACCACTCACCCTGTGATTTGACCTCAAACACGTTCGCAGAGCAAACACGAGCCTCTGCTCTGGTGAGGAAGGGGCGGTCAGCACAGGACTAACAGGAAGATATTTAAAAGGTTCAGAGGAGACCGCCTTCAAGGAAAGATCATCCAG
>NW_005188185.1:57786-59169 GCF_000239375.1 Pundamilia nyererei | reverse complement strand
TTCGACCGGCTCAACAAGGAGGTGACACTCATGTTACTACATTTGCATGTTACTTTACCAACATCCACCCATCCATCCACCTAGTCTCTTTTCTGTTTATGTAATTCAGGGTTGCAGTGGAGGTGGAGCCTATCCCAGCTAAATTGAGATGGATGAATGTGAATCTTACCAGAAGTCATGCTATGAAGTTTTCTCTCAGCACGTTCTACAGGCTCAGGTTTAACCAAACCAGCCAGTGACCGTGCCAGTGCTGGTGAATGGCCTACCGACCACTCACTCTTACAGCTGGGATGGGCTCCTCCTTCCCTGAAACTCTGAACTGGATAAGTGGTAAAGGAAATGGATGGATGGATCTATTGCGAGTTTGGCCCAGGAATTTGATGCTGAGAGGCTGTGTTGCTGGTTCTGGTCCCAGTTGATGACCGACTGTGGTTTGCGTTGCAGATTGAGGTTCTGAAGACGTTCACCCAACAGGAGCTGGTCTCCTGGTTCCTGGAGCACAGAAACAACAGCAGCAGGAAGCTCAGCGTGCATGTGAGTAAACGGGAAGCAGTATTTCTCTCTGAGCTGCGTTTGTAAGGAACAAGCTGTTTCAGTAAAGTTGAGTTGTTAAAGTCACACTCTTTATTTTCCTTCCTGTTCCTGTCTGCACTCAGGTGGTCGGCTTCGGCGTGGAGGAAGGTGATCAGAGCACCGCCTGCAGCCCAGATTCTGCTACCTCGTCCTCGGCCTACGGTGAAGTGAGCGAGCTGACATTTGTGCCGATCTCGTCGCCATCTCTTCAGGACACCACGCTCATCACCGACATCAGAGCTTTCACCTCCTCCCTCCCCCTCAACCCCTACCACAAAATCATCAACTAGGCTCCACCCTATAAAAGTGAAACGCCTACTGATTGGTCATGTTTCTGCTGTGTCCTTTTCCTCTCTGTGATTGGTTACAACAGTGCTACATTCACTTCTTGTGGGAACTAATATGCTCTGAGAATCAGATTTCAGGTCAGTTTTGGACAAAGAGTCCAGAAAAACTACAATCATGGCACCTTCATGGGTCCGATGAAATTCCCCTCCTTGTAGCTTTCAACTGTGAAATAATGATTTTTTTCCCACAAGACATGAATGCAGCGTGATGACTCAGGGCTGTGGTATCAATAAAGTCATTATTTTACTTGTAAACACACACGTGTTCTTCCTGTTATGCTCACTCCATGCTTCAGTTTGTCCTTCAGTAATAAAACATTTAAAGACATTTCATATTTCATCTCCAACTTCTTGTTTTCATTTGGAAAAAAATCAGAAATAAAGCAGACAAAAAAGGCAATCATTGACCTCCCTTAATATCACTGACTATAAAAACTATAATAAATCCTCAGATTTTTGGAAT
>NW_005188185.1:54087-55566 GCF_000239375.1 Pundamilia nyererei | reverse complement strand
ACAACAGTTTGGTCTGAATTTCTTAAAAGATTATATCTCACAAACTTAGTTTAGAGGGTCCACATTGTCTACACTGTATATAGTGAAGTCTGCAAGTTTTTGAACAGGGAAATTTGCTTTGCAGATCATCACAATGAAAAATTATTGGCCATATTTGCATATCCCTTTTCAAAAAACTTGTTTTCATGACATTATTGTGTGTCGGTGGTCAGGGCTAGTGGGACATTGAGTGTCACCTTTCCGGTGGGGAGGGAGCCTGAGATTGTCTAAATTGAGGTCTGTTCTATAGCAAATGCAGAAAAAATGTCTTAAGAAAGCAAATAAGTTGGTTTTCTAAAGAATATGATTGTTTGCTTGTGGACCACCAGGACAGATGAGTCCTCTGTCACATATCGTGTGGTCAGTGAGGATGGTCACCTGCACTTTTAAGGCCTTTACATCTCTAATCCACATCCACTGCCACTGTACCTAAGGGTAGTTGGGACAATGTTAAAGACTTTCTTCTGCACTTGCATGTGGAACACCTAAATCCATGACAGTCATTCAGGCAGTAATACCAGGCCTGGAACCAAGCAATCCTTAAAATATTACAACATACCAAGCTTCTGTGTTTGAACGCAAAACAAATGTTTTGTTTGATCCAAAGACAATAAATACATTTATACTGATTATATAAGTAATGTAACTTGCAAAAAAAGTTGTGGAAAGCCTAAACTTGGATTCAGAATAACTAAATCTGAGACTTTTTTTCATTGTAAGATTATTACAATGAGGGCAATGTAATTGTTTGTTGTTCAGCAGAGTCCAGTATGTTGACTCATAGTTTTTTGCATTTGAAAATAAAAGTTGGGCTGATTTTAATACCTTTACAGGAAGTGTTGTTAATTATTATTTTTGAATCATACTTGCATACAGTATAACATTAGTATAAGCGTTGTACTAGACATTTCAAAGATAATAAAATCGTTTTTAATCACATTAAGTTACCACAAATTGTTTTTTGATTTAGTAGAACTTGGAATTTTAATCAGTGGGTAAACTATTAGTATGACACAGTCAGTCAAATTATTCTTGGTACTGTATACTTGCAATGAATAAGTTGTTCTAACATAGTTATCTTAAGTAAACATTAGTAGTTCTGGGAACTAATTAGACTTTATAGTGTTTTGAAGCTGATGGTGTCTCTGGAGTCACGGTGTAAGATCCTTCAGAGGCTTGCAGTTGTGCATAAACCTGCCATTCAGTCATCCCTAACAAATACCCACAAGCAGAAGCAGTTGCAGTGGGCCCAGAAATGCATCAAGATTAATTTTCAAACAGTCTTGTTCACTGATGAGTAGTGGATGGCAACCATGTCCCAACTTGAGTGCAACATCAGCAAGGAGGTGGGGGAGTCATGTTCTGGGCTGGAATCATGAGGAGAGAGCTGCTAGCCCCCTTTTGGGTCCTGGAAGGTGTAAAAATGGTAAATTATATAGA
>NW_005188185.1:48663-51580 GCF_000239375.1 Pundamilia nyererei | reverse complement strand
ATACAGCTGAACTTCCAAAGTTTCTTATATTAGATTCTAAAGGAAAGTCTTTAAACACACTGAAACGGTAATTCAACACCGAAATATTGTTCACTTGGGGAGTTTTTCAATACCAAGTAGGCTACATTTAGTCATTTGTATATGCAAACTTGGTGCAAACAAGTTCGAACTTGGCCAGTTCACTTTCAATTTCCGAGAACACAGCTCAGCTACAGTGTGTTTTTTCTTTACTCACTACCCTTTTACAATGGCTGCTCGATAAATCTAATTCCCACGGGTTTTTCTTTGTTTTAGTTTGTTTGTTTGTTTGTTTGTTTGTTTGTTTGTTTGCTTGTTTGCTTGCTTGTTTTTATTGAAAAAATGTATTATAAGGACTTTGGCAAAACAATTTGGGAAGATTTCAGTTTACTCTAGACTGACTTGTGCATTAATTTACATTGTCAACTTAGAACTGGTTAAGAACTGGAAACTACTATACTGAAATAGGTTTCTGATGTAGAAACTATATTTTAATACTAAAGCTTCCAACTAAAATTATATGAATTTCATCTGTAGATCTAAAGAACACCTCCCTGTCTTTAGTCTTATTCGTGACCTTTATTAGTTGTCTTCCAACATCCAGATATTTATGTGATGTGTTTCATAGTGTCAAGCCTAATACTGTTGAGCAACAGAAGTCACTACATGACTGAAAGACAGACTTCACCTGTTTTAATAACGACATGCATGCACAGCTCATTCTCCTTGTTGAACACAAACAAACCGTTCAGATTTGAAAATGATTTTATTTTTATCTTTTACAATTCTAAAAATTACAATACACAGTCTGTATTTATGATACGTTTCAAGAAGTATTAAAAAAAATACATAATTTAATCCCGTGGTGTTCAGTGACTTTTACAGAAAGGCAAGCAGAGAGGATCCTTCAACATCCATATCTTCACCTTTCGGTATTCATTGCTGGCTGAAGAATAATTAAATAATATTACTTGTACTACTTGTATTGTTAAATAAATATACTGTATTGCAAAAAAAATTTGCTATTAGTAATGAGGAGTGGTAGAGGATTTTTTTAGAACCATTCCTTTAGTAAAAGAATAAAACACTTTGAAAACGCCCCACTACATATAAAACTGTATAACTGGAAAATTGTAAATAAATGAACAAAAAGTAAAATACTCTGCACAAAAATTTCATTCTCATTATATAGATCAATATTACTGCTAGATGTTTAAGTTTGAACCCAATTTAAATACTAAATTCTGTTTAATGTCTAGTATCATATTCTGTATAACCATGTTTGTAAAATATATTGATAACAAAAACATGACAAGTGAATTAAAAGATTTGCGCAGTTTGTGAAATGGTTAACTGCTAACAGGGAACAGGTTTATTCATAATGAGCTTGATTCATTGCTGATCCAAAAATGCTGAAAATGCTCTTGCTTTTCTCCCTGGATTAAAAAAATCTTTAATGTTAGTTTTAATCAAATCTGAGATCTTTTTTTTAAAACTAGTATAACACATTTCTACATTGGGGAACTAAGGTTCAAACTAAATATTCAATTAAAAATATACTGACAGCTCCAGTAAGACATTAAAGTAAAAAAAAAAAAATCCAGTTATGAAATTCAACTTTAATCTCAGCCAAGAACACTCAAGTGTGCTTGTTGAAAATATTCCCTTAAGTCGGACTTCCAATCTAAAAAGTCCAAGAAGCCCCTACAACTCCAACATTACAATCCAAGATAAAACTCACTAAATGACCATATACTGAGCACTGACCAGACTTTTGTTGGGTTCTTTGCATGAGAGAGAAGACAAATATGCTCAAAGTTTAAGTCTTGAAAATTTATTATCACACAGTTGGAATTTCAACTTAGTTTTTAAGCTGTCTGTAAAGGGACTGGAGAGACATGAATGCCACACCCAAGCAGTAAATACTTTTATTATGAGACACGGGGGGGGGGGAATGCTTCCCTCTAACAAACACGCCATATTTATAGCCTTGTTTTCTTGCAGGTATTAGAACCCCACACACATTCTCTCTGTCTGTTAGTGTCAGTGTGTATAATTCTGCTATCAATGCATATCTTTGTAGTATAAAAGATAAAACATAAATGTGTGGTAAAAATTATGAGATAGATAAGATAAGCCGACCCTGAACCACTGAAAAGGCACAGTATTTATACTGGTACACAACAGGACAGGAGGGTACAACACTCAGTGGAGGGTATGGTTTTCATGTGGTAGTTAAATCTTGCTTTTCCAGCTTTACTGTTGGAACATTATCAACTTGAGTGGTGGCACTCCCAGCTCCAACCTTGGACTTCTGAGGCAAATAGACAGCATTACTGCAGCATCGTATTACTTCCTGTTCCTGTTGCAATGCACTGTGGTCTTCTTGTAGTTTAATTTGTGGGGCTTGATTGATTGCAAACTTTTGCAAAGAGACTCATTTCACAGTGTACAACCCAAATTCCAGAAAAGTTGAGACATTCTTTAAATTTGAACAAAATGAAAACTAAGACTTTCAAATCATATGAGCCAATATTTTATTCACACCAGAACATAGATAACATCACAAATGTTTAAACTGAGAAATTTCATAATTTTATGCTTCCTACAGATGGCTGAAAAAGCAAGAAAGTTAAAAAGATTTAGTTGGGAGAACATTTAGCAAGTAATTGAAGTTAATTGACATCAGGTCTGTAACATGATTAGCTATGAAAGGAATGTCTTAGAGAGGCAGAGTCTCTCAGAATTAAAGATGGGTAGAGACTCTCAACAGAGACTCTGTGAAAGAGTGTGCAAAAAGATGGTGGAATACTTCAAAAACAATGTTCCTCAAAATCAAATGGCAAAGAATCGAATATTCCCAAAACCTTATATTGATAACAGGGAAAATCCTGAAAAA
>NW_005188185.1:28072-29560 GCF_000239375.1 Pundamilia nyererei | reverse complement strand
TCTGATATCTCACTGGTGGCAGCTAAAGGTATGCGTGCCTTGGAGGCGGAGTTGGTCTCGGGCGCAATCTTTCAAACGAGCCTCACGGCATTTCAGGCAAACTCAGGCCAGAAACAACATCCGGTCACTTGCGGTCAAAATCCACGCAGAGCTGATCTAGCGTAGAGAGCAGATGCTGTCTATGGCGTGTGGAGAGATGGATGCTCTTGCCTGTGGCTCGCTCAAGCACTGGTGGAGAAGAATTCGGCGAACTCGAAAAAATAAAGGCTGAACTAATTCAGCGAACAGAGATACCGCACGAAGAGCGATTGAAGCCAGCTGTGTTCGTGTGCGTGTTCGCCTTGTCCTCGTTGTCCTTGCGGTCCTCCTATTCCTCCTTGTGAGATACCCTAAGAATTTGAGGGTAAGATACAAAACAGTTAGTAAAGTTAAATAGTAAAGGGATAGTTTTTATAAAATGAAAAAAGCGAGAAGCTAGAGAGAGTGACCGTGATTGGATCTCAAAGACAGGCGCGGTGCATTTCGTGTGCTTGATGGCGGAGAAGAAGAAGCGTTTCTGGTGCTCCGATTGGACGGAGCACCGGGAGTGAGATCGGAGAGCAGATCTTGCCTATCCTGAGCGGACAGGCGCAAGTTTTTCCCGGAGGGTCGCGCTCGGGCGGGGATGGAACTAGGGCCAGATGAAGCGGGGCGATCTAGCGTAGAGAGCAGATGCTGTCTATCGCCTGTGGAGAAACGGATGTTCTTGCCTGTGGATCGCTCAAGCACTGGTGGAGAAGAATTCGGCAAACTCGTACGAATAAAGGGGTCCAAGTCTGAGATATCTAGAAAGTTTGATAAAAATGAAAAAAGAGGGTAAATGTTTTGTTTTTTCTTGTACAATTAGCTGTTAAGAAGGAGAACAAGAATGAACCAAACCTACCAATTCGATCGAGAGAACCAAAAAAAAGAGGAGTTGAGCACGCTTATCTCAGAGTCTGAAAAGAAATAACATCGAGTATTTACAAACGGGAAAAACAGTAAAATATAAACATTATATGAACAAGAGTGAGAAAAAAATGAGGTACCTGATGAGGACATGATCGCTGCTATAGTTTAGCGTACAAACGCACTTTTTAGCTCTGAGTGTTAGAGGCGAGCTTATATATATTTTAAAAAGTGTATTCCAAGTGTTACAGACCCTATTTTGCATCGCTTTTGAAGATGAAAAAGCTTTTTTTGACAGAATGGTAAAAAGGAAAATGCGAAAATGTAGTTAGATGGGGAAGCTTAACACTTACCGAGTGATATGCACATAGGGCACGCGAAGGCAGTTGTTGATCCCTGGTTTCGTGGCTGTTGCGAGCTCGCAAGCAGTTTGAGCGGAGCCAGTTGTTGATATGTCTGAAGTCAGAGGTCTTCTGGGAGCTCGACGGCAGTCTTAACCTCAGCGGGAGATCATAAAATCGGACCTGGAGCGGATTGGCTAACCGGGGTGCGAAGGGAGCG
>NW_005188185.1:21419-27346 GCF_000239375.1 Pundamilia nyererei | reverse complement strand
GTTACAAAAGCACAAGTTTAACTAAACAATTTTAATATGGTTTAATACATTTTTAAACACATGAGCACGGAACTCGAGAGAGCACGGTCCGGAGACACGGGCGCGCCCCTGCGCGCCCAGATACACAGTCTCGCGCGCCCACACACTGACCCGCCACCAGATGGTGTTTTTTGAGCATAAAAAGTAAAAACTTTTTAATGGCTTAAAAAAAATAAAAGAATGCTATTTAATATATAAGAAAGTATCTAAATAATCAATTAGTTGTTTTTAGGGGGAAAAAAGCAATGAGCTATGAACTAGCATATTTTTATGAATAGCATATTTTTATGAATATCATATTTTTATGAATATCATAATTTTATGAATATCATGATTTTATGAATATCATATTTTTATTACTTCCTACTTCCTGAGCTCATGAATAATTTATTGGGGGTCATAAATCAATTAGGGGGGCCATAAATCACTCAGTTTGACATAAGGGGTATAATATCACTCTCTCTCAGAGAAACTGGAGATGTCTCTGTGCGCAAGGGACAAGGCCGAAAATCTTTATTGGATGCCTTTGGTCTTCGGGCCCTCAGACAGCACTGCATTACTCATCAGCATGATTGTGTCACTGGCATTACTAAATAGGCCCAGAAATACTTCCAGAAACCATCCATTCATCTTTTTCCGCTTATCTGGGGCTGGGTAACGGGGGCAGCAGCCTAAGCAGAGAAGCCCAGACCCCCCTCTCTCTGGCCACCTCCTCCAGCTTGTCTGGGGGAATACCAAGGCATTCCTAGGCCAGCTGAGAGATATAATCTCTCCAGGGTGTCCTGGGTCTGCCCTTGGACCTCCTCCTGGTGGGACATGCCCAGAACACCTCACCTAGGAGGCGCCCAAGACGCATCCTTATCAGATACCCGATCCACTTCAGCTGGCTCCTTCTATTGATGTGGAGGAGCAGCAGCTCTACTCTGATCCTCTCCCGGATGGCTGAACTCCAAGCCCATTTCCGTCGCTTGTATCCACAATCTCGTTCCTTCTGTCACTACTCACAGCATGTGACCATAGGTGAGGGAAGGGACGTAGATTGACCAGTAAATCGAAAGCTTCGCTTTTACATTCAGCTCTTTCTTCACCACGGCGGACCAGTACAGCGTCCGGATTAGTGCAGCCACAGCAGCACCAATCTATCTGTCAATTTCCCGCTCCCTTCTCCCATCACTCATGAACAAGACCCCGAGATACTTGAACTCCTCAACTTGGGGTAGGAACATGTCCCTGACTTCCAGAAACCACTGTTGGTTAACACAATCTGCCATGCTAAAGAGGAAGGAGACCTTTGAGTGTGTTGTCAGCATTCAGTGCAAAAGCCAGCATTGGTGAAAGCCCAGTATATAAGAAAGGTGATCTGTGATTTAGACCCAATTAACTGGTACACTTCATTGCCAAAAGTATTCATTCACCCATCCAAATCATTGAATTCAGGTGTTCCAGTCACTTGCATGGTCACATGTTTATAAAATCAAACACCTGGGCATGCAGACTGCTTCTGCATACACCTGTGAAAGAATGGTTAGCTCGCAGAGGCTCAGTGAACTCCAGTGATAGGATGCCACCTGTCCAAAGTCCAGTTGAAAAATTTTCCTTACTACTAAATATTCCACATTTAACTGTAAGTGGGATGATACCAAAGCAGAAGTGACTGGGAATGACAGCTTAACCATGAAGTGGTCGGCAAAGTTAACTGACAGAGCCGGGTCAGCAGATGCTGAGGAACATAGTGTGCGGAGGTTCAGTTAAGTTAAATTTTATTTATATTGCACCAAATCAAAACAACACTTGCCTTAATGCACTTTCTATTGTCAGGTAAAGATCGTTCTCCTGACTGCACTGTGCCAAGTGTGAAGTTTGATGGAGGAGAGAATGGAAGAATGGTCAAAAATGGAGGTCTTGTCCCCTATGCTGCCCCAGCATGCAACAGAATATACGATGGCACTGCCCACAACAGACTCATAGAAAATCCTGAGTATTATCCAACAGTTGTTGAAAGACCTCAGCCACCTCAGAAAATAGACACAACTCTGGCCCTTCCTGTAGGGTGCAGTGGTGTTTTTAATATTATCTATGTGTACACCAAGGTATTTGTAGTCCTCCACAATGTCCACATCAACCCCCTGGTTTGAAACGGGCATCATGAACACTTTATGAAAGACTCCACAAAGCTGGGGGCACAGGCCTTGGGGCACAGGCCTTGAGGACACAGGGACTCACCTCATGTGGTTCAGCAGACTTGCCTAAGGCTACGTCCACACTAGCCTGGATAGATTAGAAAAGGAGGCATCCTTGTCAGATACCCGATATAAATTTGGCCAACGGTAGAGATTTTGACTATACCGCTCTACTGCGATAGCGCATGTTGATGGTGTCATCAAGCTGCGCCTGGTTTGGTCGAAAGTATTGCAGCAGCTGCAAACAACATCATCTGCAAAGTATGCCAGGCGACAGTAATAGCAAAGAGACAAAGCACTTTTGGAATATGGGGAAAGCCAAAAACTGCGCTTCCGCCACTTCCGTACCATCCATCCATTCGCTTCCGCTTATCCTTTTCAGGGTCGCGGGGGGCGCTGGAGCCTATCCCAGCTGTCATAGGGCGAGAGGCAGGGTACACCCTGGACAGGTCGCCAGTCTGTCGCAGGGCTAACACATAGAGACAAACAACCATTCACACTTACATTCACTCGCACATTCACACCTAGTGGCAATTTGGATTATCCAATTAACCTATCCCCACAAGCTGCATGTCTTTGGACGGAGTACCCGGAGAGAACCCACGCAAACACGGGAAGAACATGCAAACTCCACACAGAAAGACCCCGGCCTGATAGTGGAATTGAACTCAGGACCTTCTTGCTGTGCGGCAACAGTGCTAACCACCGTGCCACCGTGCTGCCTGCTGAATTCTCTTGCAGCTGCTCTATTCCCGTGTTGTTGCAGTATATTAATGACTAACTTCGTATTGTGGATGGATTATCTCAGTTGTTCTGCTGACTGAAGTTTGGTCCGTTTATAGCAACCTGCCATGCAATTGCATTTGTCCCTAACCACCAGAAACCCTCACGTTAACTTTTATCGAGTGGAAAAAAGTTAGCGTTCATCCTTAAGCTTCACTGTGCTAATGTTATGCTAGCATAGCTGTTTTGCTAGCAATCACGTAGGATATCATTATATACCAACTAGACCATCTTCAGTAACCCTACAAAAGTCACTGCTGTTTAGTTTTTTGTCTTCATTTATGTTGGAAGTGATAGCAGAGCTGTACGTTTGAATTTTTTCAGAAACCTCCCAGAACATGGTATATCATGTTTAGGTGGAAACTAGCGAGTTAACTTCCTGCTAACTTCTAACTCCGTTGAATTTAATAAATTCTGTTTTCATGGATGCCTGGATGTTAAACTTAATTGTTACACCTGGTAAAGCAGCAACGCTGATCATTTTATTAAAAATGAAAGAATTTAGACAGTTTTTAACTCTCAGTGATGCCGCAGTGTTTGTTTGACTTTGGGACCTGAAGGGGACGGAGTTTTGGACCCAGATTACTCCGTGAGGCTCCTGACTACGGCAGCCGTAATGCTCAGCAATCCATCAAGCTGTGCGCCTTCATAGCTTACCAAAGTCGTACTAAAACATTTTTTGACAGATTTCTGCGCGCCGTTGTAGGATTAAAGAAATTATTTTACTGCTACTGTTCATAACCATCATCTTTATCATTGC
Source organism: Pundamilia nyererei (assembly GCF_000239375.1). NCBI lineage: Eukaryota > Metazoa > Chordata > Actinopteri > Cichliformes > Cichlidae > Pundamilia > Pundamilia nyererei. Next base: position 23,584 of record NW_005188185.1, on the reverse strand, counting down.
ATTAATCATCATTTCATCAAAGTATTTATTGAAGCTGTTGGCATTATGTTATAATTTGTATTACAGGTGTTATCATAATCACATTAACCTTTATTACAGGTGCAGTTATAACCATTTTAAACTTTTGAGTTTAAATTTATAATCTTAAATGCTTATATGCTGATTATATTGGGTTATATAAGAAAGGACCAACTCTGAGTACAGTCTGTGCCAAAAGTCTTGACAGGAAATTGCATGCTTTTGCAGAGCGTGCTTTTGCAGAAAGTGAAACTAAGCAGAGTGTAAGTGACTTGGAGCCTGAGCAAAGGCCTGAGTGTATTCAGCAACCTGCTGCGTTTGAGTTTGCTTGTTAACAGATGACTCAGAATAAGTCAGGAAGTATACTTCTAAAATGTCTTTGTTTCCTTTGTAAAGTGTGCATTTTTTTGGTTGTTATTTTGAGGAGCTGTTGGGATGATGCTATTTGAATAACTAGGTTATTCATTATTATCTTTTATTCCTTTATACCTTTTATTAAGCTTTGAGTAGTGGCATTTAATTAAAGCATTTATTCAATATATACATATATAGTTTTAGTTAGATTGTTACACATATGAGAGTGGCCTCTGTCTGGTTGTGAGTTTTAGAAGGCGAGGTGAGAGGTGAAAAAGAGTGCCTGCAGAATTGACAGTTTGTTGCAGAGCATGCATCTGAGGTTTTGGAGAAGCAAGAGCAAGACGAGCTACAGGAAGCACCTGGCGTGGATACGGAGACAATGTTCTTTTCAAACTGTGTCAAAAGTTGTTAACAGAACATTTATGGTTTTGAAAGTCATGCATGTGTTGTATCTGCTTGACGCATGAGGGGGCGTCACAAATAATACCCTGAAGCTACAAAAACAACTGCTTGTGTATTATTGGGCGGAGATCGATGCTGATTGTGTGCAGTGTTCATCTCCCCACACGTGTGTTCATTAAAATCACCGTTTGACCTAACCCTCCTGGACCAGTGTTGTGATTTTGAATCCCTCCTGTATCCCTCCTCAATATTTGAACCCGTAACTCCGTGTACTACATAAAATCGGTTCGAGGTCAGTAAGCACAACCAGAATTCATACATAAGGCACACTGTCGATTTTTGAGAAAATTAAAGGATTTTAAGTGTGCCTTATAGTGTGGAAAATACGTTATACAGAAGAAAAGAATATATCGCGATATATACTTCAAATTATACCGTGATATGGATTTTAGGCCATATCACCCAGCCCTACTAGTCACCCATGGCTTGTTATTTGGGTAAAAATGGACAGTCTGAGCTGGGACAATAGAGTCGGTGCAGAAGGTTATGTAGTCTGTGATACACTCAGTAGTACTCCCAGTCAGTCATCTCAAAACAGCCCTGTAGTTTCGCTATTGCCTCATCTGACCACCTCCTAATGCTTCTCGTGCTCACAGGTTCCCTCCTCACAATCAGCACATAGCGGGGGGTGAGGTGAATCAGGTTGTGATCCTACCTACCCAGTAGGGGGAGGGAGGTGGAACTGTATGTGTCCTTGACATTAACTTACAGTAGGTCTAAAATTCTCCCCAGTTGGGACAGACCACATACTGTGTGAAAGTTGACAGTGTAGTCTCCACGGTGACATGGTTGAAGTCACCAGAGTTTGCACTGAAGGGACTCGGGTGCTGAGTCTGTAACTGGGCTATAGCAAAGTGGATAATGTCACATGCAGCTGTGGGGTTGGCAGAGGGAGGAACGTAAACAGCCACCAAGATCACATGGGTAAATTCCCTAGGCAAATAATATGGCCTGAGTCCAACATAGCACAGTTCAATGTCCGGGCAACAAATCCGATCTTTGATTGTTATGTGAGCAGGGTTACACTACAGGTTGTTAAGAACAACAAACAGTGTCGACCCGAACAGTGTGGAAGCCTTCCACGGATGTGTTGTCACCAGTGTTGGGTAAGTTACTTTAAAAAAATAATTAATTACTAATTATTAATTACTTATCTAATTACTGTGTCAGAAAAGTAACTTAATTACTCAATAAGTAATTTAACTAAATACTTTTTAAAATCCCTATAAACCTTGAGTGGACAAACAATAGAAATTAAACTCTTTAAATAATAAATAAATTTTTTTAAAGACGGAGACTCTACAGTACGCAGTGGTAGCATCTCTTCC
>NW_005188185.1:6637-20884 GCF_000239375.1 Pundamilia nyererei | reverse complement strand
TTAGTTACTCTACTTTTTCAGTGGAAAAGTAATTTAATTACAGTAACGCGTTACTTAGTAACGCATTACACCCAACACTGGTTGTCACCAGGAATATCCTGGTGCATCCATGATTTGGTGAAACACATCAAGCTACACCCGAGATATTCCCTCTGAATCTATGCTAGGGCTGTTAGCTCGTCCATCTTATTTGCTAACGACCGAACGTTCCCCATTGTAATAGACAGCAGACACTTTTGTTTGTACCTTCTCCTCTCTTCAAGCCACCGCTGTCTCACACTCTCCCTCTTTCTCCTCCTGTGTCCCTCACCTCTACATCCATCAGTCAGTCCATCAATCTGGCTGACAAGCCAGGCCAATCAGCTGATCTCTGGATTAAAGAACACGTGCAGTGTGTAGCTGCTGCACTGAGGTCCAATTCCTCAATAAAAGTAACAGTTTCATGGCAACAAGGAGAACAAAAACTCTTTTTAAACCCACATGTTTAAGAGAAAGCTATTAAAACAAACTAACATTCTAAATAATATGTAAAGACAAAGTAAAAAAGAATAGCCAATGCACACGTTAATATTTGCCATTTAATTATTATTAGTTATCTGATAGCCACATCAGCCATTTTTTTATTATTATTATTATTAATGTAGCAGCTAGTAGATTGTACTTAGATAAAAGATAAATAATTGCTGCAGGCTGGAACGGGTGGAATATTGAGCCATGAAGGAGTGAAATATGGACACATAGAGAAACATTTGGGTAGCTGGCTATGCAGCAAGCCAAATGCTTCCACATTTTAAAACAAGTAAAACACTAAACAAGTTCTATATAAAATAATGCAAAAGATATGTCAGTATGGAGCCCCTTTTGAGCCTCATTTAACGTTGTTTCAATCGAGATAATGTGTTAAACTTTTTTTCTCAAATTTAGGTGATCCAAAATGAACCAGTCAACAACAAGAAAACCACCTCTGATTGAAAAGTGGACCACAGAGGATGTTCACCAGTGGCTGACGGCAGAGGTCAAAGTTCAACAGTGTTGTGCAGACAGATTTACTGAAGAGGAAGTGTCGGGGGCATGTTTAGTTTCCTTCAATAAAACAGACATTTTGGACTTCGGAATAAAACACGGTCCTGCTGTGAAAATCACAGCTTATCTGGAAAGTCTGAAAAAAGCATGTAAGCATCAATCAGAGTTCCCAGAATATGTGGAAAAATGGACCAAAGAGGAGGTGAGCCAGTGGTTAGTGCAGCATGTGAATGTATACAGCAAATATGCAGAACGACTCCAAGAGGAAGATGTGTCTGGAGATTGCCTTGTTTGCTTCAGGAAGCAAGATTTAGTGGATCTAGATGTAAAAGGTGGTCCTGCTGTAAGAATTATTTCAGCACTCAAACAACTGAACCAGAAACCGGAGCCAACTCTGCAACCTATTACAGACCAAAAAGAAGCTGCCAAACCCACTGAACCAGGAAATGCTCAGGCCAAAGAAATAAACCGTCCAGAATCATATGAAAACACTGAATCCAAAAGAGATGGGATAGTGGAAAAAGACTCCAAACAGATTCAGTTTCCATTTGGTAAAACTTCAGAGAAGAAAGAAATTCAACAACCAAAGCCACAGAACACAGGGGTCTGGAACAAAGGAACTGTTGTGGTAAAGTTTCTGTTATTATTTATACACCACATTACATCAAATATTATATACATATTAATATAGCTTTATACAAATGAAAATGAAAAAATAAAAATCAATAAAGCTGTTGGATTCTTAAATATTGCTTTCTTCCAGCAGACCACAGTGTCACCCGATGCATCCAGGAGTACTGTGGAGATTGAGAAGATCCTTGCTGACCTTTTGAAAGAGGATCTTAAAAAATTTATTTTTAATTTAAGATTACACACTGAATCCAGACGTCAACCCATTTGTCAGAGTAAACTGGAGGATAAGGACAGCATGGATATTGCTAAATTAATGACTGACCACTATGGAAGCAAGGAAGCTCTACAGGTCTCAATACAAACTCTAAAAGAGATAAATCAGCTGAAACTTGCCTGTCAACTGGAAAAAAATACAAGTAAGAAAGAATCAACTAACTCTCCAATTCATGATTATGTAGTGGCTGAAGCCTGTTCCTAGTAAGAATGTATTTAAATAATAAAGTGTGCAACTTATCTTAGGTAAAAGCTATAAATTCCTGAGAGCTTTAGGATGTGGTTTGGAGTATAACTAACTGTACTCGTGTAGGAGTACTAAACCACGGCATTTTTAGCATGGAGAGTAAATTTTTGTCTGTTGGTACTTCACAATAACAAGCTTTTGCTTTTGCTGTTGAAAGCTTACAGTAAATGCATTGTCTAAATTGAATTTTAAATTTACATTTTAAATGTAAATTAGTTTTTTTAGCTTAGCACCATTAGTAGATCAGGCACAGGTGTTTTTCTGTGTAACTTCTGTGTGTGCATTACAATCTTTTTTCAGCACAAGAACTATAGGGCTACACTAGGCGCCATGTGATTTTCAGCATCCCTGCCAATCCCAAAACATAAAATCTGAGTAGAAAAAAGTTTAAAAAAAAACAAACCAAACAAACAAACAAACCACAAACATGTTTAACAAATCATTTTCATAACTTGAAATGCAAATACAAATTATAAATTGAAAAAAAATATGCACATGTTTTGCAGCAAACAAAGTTATATTGTTAAATATATAATTATTTACCTGAAAATGCAGCCAAGGCCTGAGGTGTTTTTTAATATAACCATTTCAAACTATTTACAGAACAATCGGGTGTTCTGCACCAAATAAGAAGGCACACAAATTATTTGTGACATTCCAAAAAATTGTTTCTGTCCACTATAAGACGGAGGAGAACACCACAGGTCTAAACCCTGTAGGTCTTACAACAGGAGGTGTATCACTCCTCATATTTTCCACCTTTTTCAAATTTTCCACATTTACACTGCAGTCTATCTTTGGTGGCTTCTTAACAGTAACTGTGACATTCACTAGTAGAACTGAAATGGTACACTTTAACACCAATACGGAAGGGATATTCAAGATATCAGTCTGGACATCTGCCAGCTCACCGACACAGTCCCTGATCACATGTCCTGGGATGCTTTTTGGACCTGCTGTTTTCCGTGGGTTGACCATGGCTAGGGTCATCTGGATATTTGGTGCTGTTGTTGTGTCATTGGTGTTTTTGGTTAAAAACTGATGGTTGCTTAATGTTGCCTTACTTTCTATTCACATGTTGCTCCTCGATACGTTTCCATTGCAGGTCTATTTTAAGTTCCAAATGAAGTGCTCGCATTTACATGGTGACAACTGAGCACTACAGAGCTGTGCATTAAAAGGAAAGTTTAAAAGCAAAGAATTTGTGTCTGATTTGTGTCTGATCAAATTATTCAAATTACTCATTGAATCTTTGCAGCCCTAGTTTAAATCACCATAGAAAGTACTTGTCAGGACATACTTGTATTCTATGTAGCGCATAATTAAAAGTGTTGAGTGGCAGATATTGTTAATTTATTTATTTTTCATATGATTTTACGAAAATCACAATAATATATAAAATACATTAAGCTGAACCGTTAACCTTCAGAGTGATACTGTTTATGCTTTCTTTTTACTTTCATTTATTTTTCTGTTCATACAGGTCGGCTGATGCAGATGACTCTATCAAAAGAATCTGTGAGGAAAGAAGCAAACCAGGGAGAAAAGCTGAAGACTTTGTTAAGTTGTGGTGGGAACTCACTTGATAACTATGACAAATTTGTTGTTGTTGTAAACAAGAGCAATCCAGAACAACTTCATTATCTTCAGTTTCTGACGAAGTTGAAACTGTTCTGCGTGTTAGACTTTGACCCCAATTCTGCTGCCTCAGGTGGATTGTGTCACTCATACAGAGAGTCAAGGTGGGCCAACCAGCATACACCACCACAATTTCAAGGACAGACTGAGTCAGTGATAAAGAACCTCAACCTCTACAAACAGACCAGCTGGGTGTTCTGTAATGGCCGGCATGACTTGGACAGTGACTCAAACTTGGCGCTGGATTATAAGAACTGGCTCAGGAAATCCTGTAAAGATGTAGAACAGTTAGTTTCATTCATCTGCAACCCTGAAGTTCTCCTCCGTGGAAGATATCTGATCATCTTCCTCCTACTTTCACCTGTGGACACTGAGAAAGACCCAGTCTTTGATATCTACAAGGCATTCATAAAGCACACTGAGGAGGAAAACATCATCAGTGTATGTGAGTCTCGGAGCACATATCTGAAATGGAGGGAGCTGATCAAGGAGAAGTGTGACTTTGACATTGAGCATTTGTCCATAAATGAACTAACCCTGAGTGAGATCAATGGCACCATAATGGCGATGGGACCATTCAGTCAGTCATCTGTACGGCTGCTTCCCTCTTCTGGTTCCAGTACTGTTGTCCTAACACAGAAGGATGAAGATTTATTGACAGCTCTAGATGTTTTGTGTACGAACCAATGTGAAAGCGTATATGATGAAAACAGTTCAGAGTTTCATGAATTTAGAATCAGTGTTGAAGAAGAATTCTACAGAGGTGGCAAAGTGAAATGGTGGAACTTCTACTTCTGTGACAAAGACAAAGAGAAGCCATTTATCAAGCGAGACAAGTATGAGAATGTGATGAAGCTGATCAGATCTCAGTGGAGAGCTTCAAACGACATGTGTGTTCTGCTCAACCTGTTTCACCATCCTGGCTGTGGCGGCACCACCTTAGCAATGCATGTGATGTGGGACCTCCGTCATGAATTCAGATGTGCTGTGCTGAAAGACAACTCCATACCCAAAACAGAAGTTGCCATCCAAGTTATTAAACTAATGAAACTTGAAAGTGACAAACCGTCTCCAGTTCTGCTCTTAGTTGATGATTCAAAAGAGACTGAGAAACCTTATGACCTTGTAACCTGCATACGTAAAATAGCAGTAGATGAAAACTTAAATCTAAGTTTGGGTGATCCACCAAACTGCAAAGTTATCATCCTTAACTGTGTTCGTTCCCATAGTCCAAGGGAGCAATACAGACAGCACAATCAAACACAGAATCAGTTCATAACTGCTTCTTTGACCCCACAAGAGCAGAAAGATTTTGAAAAGAAACTCAAAGAGCTTGAAGAAACTCATGAAAAACCTGAAAACTTTTATAGCTTCATGATATTGAAGAGAAACTTTGATAAAACATATATTAATGGCCTTGCACATAACACAATGGAGAATTTTGATTTCAGCACAAAGGAGTCCCAGCTGTTTGCCTTTCTAGCTTTACTGAACACTTACGTGGAAGAATCAGAAATATCTCTCTCTCTCTGTGAGGATTTTTTTGGGATGAAATTTTTTCGCTGGACAGAGGACAGTGTTTTGGAAAGAATGAATCCGTATTCAAACTTTCTCATCATAGACAGAGTTGAAGAATGGGGTGGATACAAAGGACTCAGAATACTTCATCATACCATAGCATCTGCCTGTCTGGCTGAGTTGGAGAGAAGCTGCTACAAAAAAGTCAGTGATATCACTATGCAGATGCTCCATTATGATCTGTTCTTCAGTGCTGGAGTCATTAAACACCGACTGATGCTCTCAATTCAACGAATGTTGATTGAAAGGCAACGTAAGAAAGATGAGAGAGAACTATTTTCTCCTCTCATACACAAAATCCATAACCAGCAGGGGAGACAAACCGTCCAAGAAATCTTTGTGAAAGCCTCATCCAGATTTGTGACAAGTGCATCTATTCCTCAGGCACTGGCGAGATATTTGTACATCAATGAGCGTGACTACCCAGAGGCTCTGAAGTGGGCAGAAAAAGCCAAAGACATTAAAGAAAATCCTTACACCTTTGACACAATTGGACAAATTTACAAAAGCAATTTAAAGTCTAACATGGAGAGAGAAAAGCAGGAGAAATCACAAAATCCAGAAGACTTGCACACAAACATTAAAATAGCCATCAATGGTATGAAAGCTTTCCAAAGAGCCCAAGATCTGGCAGAGCTTGCAGACGAACCACAAGAAGAAACAGCTGATGATAACTCAGAGGACTACCCCAGAAAGTCATATAATGTTTATGGCTATGTGAGCATGCTAGAAATGGCTTTCTCGGTCTTTGACATACTGAGCAAGTTGCCTTTCTTTTGGGAACACAACCCAATTAAGAAAATGTACCTCCAGAGCTTTCTTAGAGGAAAAATTAGGATGACAAGTGTTCACAAAGAGGACAATGAGATCAACAACAGATTTGTTGAGATCATCAACGAACACGAGGGATTTCTTGTCAAACTAAAATCTGAAGTCAAAGAGATATTTGATTTTCTTGACTGTTACTTTGCTTACATAAAAGTGAACTCTGAATTTGATGCATTGAATCATAGAACAGTCTCTGAACATTTTAAGAAGTATGTGCAGCTTTTCTGTACAACACCAGAAGAAATGAAGAAAGAAAAAGAAAACAAGTCCAACCTCAATTTGAAATTGGATATTGAGGAACGCAAAGTGTTTCTTGAAAAGAACCAAGCAGACACTTTCTCAGGAATACTTCAACATTTGGACAAACCTGCCAAAGAGATGGAGAAGATCACAGAATGCTACGCATTTCTGCACAAAGCTGTCAGCCAAAAAAACATACAAATGAAAATTAATTACATCATATCAAATATTGTACTTTGTCATCTGAAACCAAAATCTAAACATGTCAAGAGTTACGGATTCCTTTCTGCTCTCCTTTTAGAAACTCTGCAGGATATAGGACTATATCATAATCTCCCAGACGCTTATTATCTGGCTCTGCTGTTATTCTGGCCCAGTCCTACTGAGGAAAACACAGAAATCGGGAAATATGTGACAGCTATTCGAAGGTCCTCCCACAAACGCCTGTCCAAGTTATTGCACAAGAGAAGCACCATTGCTTACTTTTATTTAACAAAAGAGGAGGGACTAAAGAGGCTTGTCTCCAAACCCACACTAGATGAGAGCTTTCTGCAAAAGATTTCTCGTGACACCTTGGCACAACTTTGGAGGAACGGAGACATATTTAAGGAAAAAGCAATCATCAGCCGCCTACACAGGGTCAGTGGAACCATTGAGCAAGAAGACGTGTATGCAAACTATGGTAAACAGAAGATTCCGGTGCGTCCAGCTCGCATAAGTGGAATCAGAAGTGGCTTCAGCACAGAAAAAGTGTCTTTCTACCTTGGATTTGCCATTAACGGACCAATTGCATATGATATTAAATATGAAAACTAGGAAGGCGACATTAAAAATGCAACAAGTGAGCCAAGAAACTGAAATGAAATGGAGTTAACCGCCAATGTTTTGCTGTTAAAAATCAACTTGTAAAAGAACATGTAGGAAGAGACTTGCACTGCTGCAGTACATTTATGGACTATCCATATATAATTGTATATAAATTTAGTCTGTTTATTTCTGTTTATTTAATTTAATGCTTTTCAGACAGTTTTGGTTCTGGTATGAAAAGATTCAGTGGTTATTTGGAACAGCATGTTGTAATTATGTAAGAAATATAAAGTTTTTTGTTACTTTTCATTTGAAAAACATTGTTCCCATCAGTCATCTTATTAGAATTACAATCAGTTTTTTGACACAATTATTTGACTGTAGAGTCAGAGAGATTTCTATTATTGATAAATGTTTCTAAGCTCTGAATAATAAAACAGAAAAATGTGTAAATTTTGAAAATTATTTACAGGTAAACAACAAACAAGTCTTATGTATCATCATCATAATTTAGGTCTTTCTCGAAACTTGAACATCTTGCTTGATGGATATATGCACTTGATTTTGGCCATCTGTCTTTACAGTAATAAATGTCAGGATGTTCCTGAAATAAACACATGAATGTTTATTTTAAACATTTCTGTTTTTAACTTTTGCCTCCAGCAGAATTCCTTGACTGATAGTGTTTGTATAGTTTTGTCCTCCTAAAATGCGGAAAGTCTTTGCTTCTGACATGATCCATATTTATGTTTCTGATGTTGGTATATAAGGTTTCGCAAAACATATTCAGACTCTAGTTAAAAATGACACCCCCTTCAACCAGAACATATTGTATTTCTCATTCTGCATCCAGTCAAAACAGCATCAACAAATTAAAGTGAAAAAATGCTCAAAAGTGGACAATATATTGCATCTAAATTTGGTGTCTATAAATTTCCCACCAGCCCACTGAATAAACAATGGGCTGTGAAGTCAGTTCCTTAATCATTAATATGAAAGATGACATGATAATTGATCAACAACCACTGATCAATGGCCATGAATACCATTCACAGAGAGTTGGGGAATGGCTGCAATCACAACACCTTGGAATTTGTTGAGAAGGTGAGAGATGTCATTATGGAGGCAGATGAAACAATGGTCTCATAAGATGTCACATCCAGTGATTGGAGTAACGGCGTTACTAAAGGCATTACTTTTTTCAGTAACAAGTAATCTAACTAATTACTATTTCTATCGTTACAACGCAGTTACCATTACTAACAAGAAAATGCCAGGTTAAAGCTGATATAAACTATGGTTAAAGCTGATATATGTTTCAAGTCTAATGATATACTTACATTGAAAGAGAAGGTTGTTGGTTCAGTGCAGGGTGCTGCTGGGCTTCCTTGCTGAGTGGAGTCTGGACCGTTAGAAGTGGCGCTATCTTCTTCTTCGTTGGTTTGGCTTGCCAGGAGCTAGGGGGGGCAAAACAATCATTCTGCTGATTGGCTGAGAAAGACTAAAGTAGTTGTGGTAAACCAATCACATGACTACTTCAAGATGACGGTAACAAGAAGCTATGTACCAGTTTCTTAAATCGTGTTCAAAGGCCACGTAAAACCAGAGTCATGATTAAAAAACAGTTTTTTCCCGAATACTATCATCACATTTACTGTCTAAGAACAGCAGTAGCAAGCACTCTCTGCTTACGACCAAAACAAAAACAAAACAAAACAAAAAACACCCCATTTGTATTGGTGGAAAAATGTATCATGTGGACCAACCAAAAAATATATGGCAACATGTGCGATTTGGTTGCTTAGGAAGAGGGGAAAGTTTTAGGAGTGATGGCAGTGAGAAAGCGAAAGAGAGCGAGTTTTGAGATATGAGAGAATTGTGACGTTTAGTGTGTTTGGGGTGTACAGTTAGTGTGTAGTTAGTGTTTAGTATAGTGGATAGTTTTGTTTTGTGTGTCAGAACAATGATGTGACTGCTGAATGTCACAGGTGCTGCCAAAAAGCCACCAAAGGCAGATTGCAGTGTTAATACTAAGTCCAGGTGGAAAACCGGAGGAGTGATACACCTCCTGTTGTCAGGCCTGCAGGTATCAAGCTAGTGATGTTCTCCTCAGTCTTAAAGTGGACAGAAATAAATTTTTGGAGACGCACAAATAATTAAATATATAGGGCTTGCATGATAAAGATGAGAGGGCTCTGTTTGCAGAAATGCAGCAGAAGATGAATAGTTTGAGCAGGGGGGTGAAATCATGTGAAACTATGGCTCATGTGAAACTGTGGGGGTAGACAATGTATGAAGAGAGGTGCCAGAAATTGTCCATATGTATCTGCACTGTGACCACTCTCTGACCTGGCCTTAAGTAGGAAATAAGGAGGAGGAAAGAAACAGGGAAATTTGACATTTTTCATGTCTGAGAATAGCAGGAGGAATTTGGAGCCAGGATATATGTAGGTAAGAGACAAGACAGCTGCACAAGTCAATGGTCATGGATGGATGGAGTATATGGATTCGATGATCACAGTCACATGTGGGGGGTCAGATCAAAGTGTTTAAATGTATAGTGTGACTTTGAGTATAAATCTAACAGGCTGAAGGAGCACGCTTCAGATTTGCAGGAGGCTTTGCGCTGTGCACATCTCCCCATGCGCATGGGTAAATAAAAAGGAACATGGGAAGTGAAGTATTCTGTCTCGAGTCGTGTGTGTCTTACCAGGTCAGAATCAAAGGATCGGGAGTGACAAAAAACAGTCACTTCAAAGGTCAAATTGCATTACATTTCTTCACGTCAATATACGGGCTGACATGTGCTGCAAGTGGCCCCCAGGTGCGAGTTTAAGACCCTTGGTCAGTGTAGAGGATGGAAATCAACCAAGACTGTGAAACATCTGCTGACATCTGGTTATGTTCAGTTGTGTACATCCACAAAGAGCAGCAGGTCAGCTGATCACAGCCTGTACACTAAGAAAATTTACTGGAGCTCTCAACAGAAATGACCATGACCTGTAATTCTTTTCCCCACAATGAGCCAATACAACTGATCTTAGTTTCCCCAACCTGCTGAATCCAAAAACTGGATGAGGTTAGTGATGTAAGATTCAAATTTCAGAAACCTTTGATTAATTCCCTTTATATAACATAAACATGAGAACATTTGTGTTTAAATTTGCTCTGTAATATATTTTTACAAAGTGTTGCGTTCTCTCATTGTGTATGTGCTGTCCTCCGTTTCAGTCATGAATGAACACAAATATAAAGACAACACTGCCTCCCTGTGGAGAGATTGCATCCTAGGCAAGACCATGGCTCTTTTTTTTGTTCAAGAGCTTTAAATCTAATGGAAGTGTGTGCGTTTAGAAACTAGAAAGAGACTGTTCACAGTCACAGTTTCCTTTAGCTTAAATATGATCACTTCACATGCTGTGAAAAATAATTAGTGTCCTACAGCCATACGACATAATGATATTGAATTACAGTATGTGTAAACACTGATCTGCTGTCCTGCTCTCTCTGATTGCAGGAAGAATTTAAAGACAGAAAGTGTGCGTGACTTGTGCCACTGCTCTTCAGCTGAACTCACCATCTATCCACTGTAACTGACCATACTCACACTAGTGCTGACTCTGGGTGATCAAGGTAAGTTTAATGATGTTTTTATCACTGTAACTTTTTTATATTACATAATGTGTTTTACACTGTTGCATGTACATGTTGCATTTTACACCATTTCACAGACAATGAATGAGGATGGATCTGTTTAACTGCCATTTTCTTTTCTTCTTGTCATTAACTCAGGGAAAATCTTTGATGGCCATGAGGCTAAACCCCACAGCAAGCCATACACAGTGCTTCTGGAGAGAAAAATGAAAAAGAAAAATTAAGAAGATGAAAAAAGTTTTGTGGTGTTTTCCTTCTGAATGAGAATTTTGTGACGACTGCTGCCCACTCAGGCTGTGGACCAATGATGCCACAAAGTGTGATGGTCCTGACCTAATTTATCATACATAATAAAATCAACCATGACACACTGAAATGTTCAAAATACATGAAAAAATATGTGTCGTGTTGATGTCAACTATTATGGCTGATAGATTTGTTTTGTGGATACAACTGTGTCACAGAAACAGTAATCTGTAATCATGGGAGTTTTTCACATATATTTTTGTCATCCATCCATCCATCCATTCGCTTCCGCTTATCCTTTTCAGGGTCGCGGGGGGCACTGGAGCCTATCCCAGCTGTCATAGGGCGAGAGGCAGGGTACACCCTGGACAGGTCGCCAGTCTGTCGCAGGGCCAACACATAGGGACAGACAACCATTCGCACTCACATTCACTCACACATTCACACCTAGTGGCAATTTGGATTATCCAATTAACCTATCCCCACAAGTTGCATGTCTTTGGACGGTGGGAGGAAGCCGGAGTACCCGGAGTGAACCCACGCAAACACGGGGAGAACATGCAAACTCCACACAGAAAGACCCCGGCCTGATGGTAGAATTGAACTCAGGACCTTCTTGCTGTGCGGCAACAGTGCTAACCACCGTGCCACCGTGCTGCCCCAGGTCTTATTCAGTCTAAATAGGAGCTCACGGTGTACATTTGAGTGATGAAGTTCACTTATGTGGCATAAGCATTTCCACATAAACACTTCAATGCGACTTCTTTCGTGAACACAGTGAAAATCCATCACAGCTAAAATAGATGTTGATTTTCCATTAATATTTTTCTTTTATTATCATATAAAATATTTTTATTTAGCCATAATGCTAATAATAACATCCACATGTCCATCCACTTTCTAAGCCACTTATCCAGTTCAAGGCTGTGGGAGGACTGGAGCTGATCTCAGCTGACAGCTGTGTGTGTCTGGAGGAATGCAGGGAGATAAGAACTGTCTCCAGCTCTTCTTACACATGATACTGAGAAAAATAATTTTTAAAAACTGTGATTATTAGAACCATGATTAATATGTGGTTTTACACAGTTGCACAAAAACCTAAAACCTAAAACCTAAAACCTAAAACTGATAAAAATATAACACAACATATTGAACATAAATATTTACCAGTTACCATAACTTATATGTGGTTTCACTAAGGGTTAATTATGTTCTCTAACATATCGAGACTATCTCTCCATTCGGTTATGTCACAGCCGGGCCGACCTGGGCAAAAGTGTCGAAATGCAGACCACACACGGAGGCACAGGTGAGCATGAGAAACAGAACTCTTTTTACAAGAACAACTAATAACGATTCAGACTGTGAGTACACAAGTAACTATGAACAACACGAAACACTTGGGCAACTAGAATAATTCAGTGGCAGGGGGCAATGTTCACAGGGCCTTGGAACAGGTGATCCAGCAAGGTGTCACAGGGAACTAGAACAACAGGAGGACAGAGTTAAAAGCGGTGTCCAAGGAGCCATGACGAAAATGTATAAACGGATCTTGTCTTACTTGGCAGGTTGAGGCTTATACGCACGAGAGGGGGAAAGAGGTGAACCGGCGCTGATTCCAGGTGGTGGGCTACATGGGTGCTGTAACAGATGGGCAGCCAGGTGAGTGAAAAGAAAGGGCCTTTTGCGTTGAGCTGTCTTGTACCGACCAGCCTCCAGATGATGGTGAGTTTGGCCAGCAGAGGTAATGACTATGGGTTGAAAGCACAAGATTAATCTCTCTAAGAACAAAAATACTCTTTCGCAGTCAGCTCTGTGATCACCAGCACTAACTGTAGTTAAACTGAAGCTTGGTGGAGAGTAGTGGCGAGTGCTGGTCTTAAGTATGTACGGCCCAATTGCCAGCAGGTGTGGAGATGCACAGAGACTATTATAGGATGAACTTGAGGATCTTAAAGGGGCCTATAAATAAAATGTATTATTATTATAATTATTACATATGGAATATGTAACCTGTCATGGTCCGGGTGAGCGTGGCGTTTTTCCACAGAGTCTCTGTTTCCATCCCTGGTTTACTCACAACTTTCTTAAACTTAATGGCAATAAAACAGAATTTATTTTAATAGACACCAAATCAAAACTGACTAAAGCTCCAACCACAAATAGTACAAAGTGGGCCATTTATATGGATACACCGTAATAACATGGGAATGGTTGGTGATATTAAAGTCCTGTTTGTGGCACATTAGTATACGTGAGGGGGCAAACTCCTCAAGATGGGCGGTGACCATGGTGGCCATTTAGAAGTCGGCCATCTTGGATGCAACTTTCGTTTTTTCAATGGGAAGAGGGTGATGTGACACATCAGACTTATTGGTAATGTCACAAGAAAAACAATGGTGTGCTTGGTTTCAACGTAACTTTATTCTTTCATGAGTTATTTACAAGTTTCTCTTTGTTCACAGCCATTGACATGTCGAAGAGGTTAACACATGAGGAGCGGATCAAAATTGTGTTGATATCTGGTGAACGCAGTAACAGGGTGCCAGAGTGCCAGGTCCGAGCATTCCTAGATGAAAAGTTTCCTGGAAAGTGGATTGGTCGTCGTGGGCCAGTTGAATGGCCCCCAAGGTCTCCCGATCTGATCCCCTTAGACTTTTATCTTTGGGGTCATCTGAAGGCAATTGTCTATGGTGTGAAGATACGAGATGTGCAGCACCTGAAACTACGGATACTGGATGCCTGTGCTGGCATTTCTCCTGCCGTGTTGCTATCAGTGTGTGAAGTGTGGGAGAAGAGGGTTGCATTGACAATCCAACACAATGGGCAGCACATTGAACACATTTTATACGTGTGTGTGAGAGCGTTTCAGTAGTGTGTGTGAGAGATAAAATTTCAGTAGTGTGTGTGACAGCGTTTCAGTTGTGTGTGTGAGAGCGTTTCAGTAGTGTGTGTGACAGCGTTTCAGTAGTGTGTGTGAGAGCGTTTCAGTAGTGTGTGTGAGAGCGTTTCAGTAGTGTGCGTGAGAGCTAAAATTTCAGTAGTGTGTGTGAGAGCGTTTCAGTAGTGTGTGTGAGAGC
>NW_005188185.1:3918-4699 GCF_000239375.1 Pundamilia nyererei | reverse complement strand
ATTGGCACTAAATCCAACCTACTGAAGGCAAATCATTTCACTCTCACTACTGAAAACCCCACAGTTCTCTCTTCACCTCAGGTTCAGAGGTGTAAAGGTCCGTTTTTGTTTATTGGTATAAGTTGTATAGTTATGAGTAGTGTCCAGTAGAGGGCTCTGTCGCTTAGTTAGCGACAAGCTGCACTTCCAGCTGAGACTGGAAAATCAAAGACTTGTGGTGTACATGTGCCAGAATGCAGCTCTCAATGACAAAGATGAAAGAAACTGCTTCATCCTCAAGACTCTTAGCTAAATAGCTTATTTACTCAAGAGTAAAATGTTCTTTAACCATCTCTGTCACCATTTCCCTCTCATCACTACTTGTTTGGCACTTAGAAAATGACACCCCTGCTACTGGCTTATTTGCTCATCAAACCAGCTAAATGTACAGTTCCAAGACATTCGCGTGCAACACTCAAAGATTTAAAAAAATGACGACGAGATTATTTTCAAATAAAATAACTTTTCAGTAAATTACATTTGATTAACTATAGATTTATATCGCCAGCTGATCAGAGTTTTTTAATCAGATATTGGATCTGTACATGATCTGTTCCTAAAGTTATGCTTCTGTTTCATGTTGTTACACATTTTGCAGAACAAATAAATACAGTAATACTTTTGAGTTTCATGTATCTACAGTTTCTCCATGCTTGGATGAGTGCAGCTGGGCAGTAGTTACTGGTTGTGGCTTACTCTGATGAACACGTCAACCCAACATGTGCCAGGCAGATGTGATAGG
>NW_005188185.1:0-3114 GCF_000239375.1 Pundamilia nyererei | reverse complement strand
CAAGGTGTTGTAACGTCGGGTTGCGTTTAGTGGTTGAGAGGAGGCGGCAAAACACTTAGCAGGGTAGCCAAAAAAATACACACTCACGCTGGCGTTGGGAATTCCACAGTGTGTTCTTTAATAAACCTTCTCTTCATCAACCATATAAGCCCGGTTGAACGGCTGCAGCTTAACAAACATAGCGCACAGTGTTCGTACAACCCATAATGTTGCAAACAAAGGTGTCTGGAGAGGTAAAACATAAAATCCGTCCCTCCTCATGCACTAACGTGCAAGCACATGTCCACACAATCACAGAGAGAGAGAGAGAGAGCAGTGGCACAAACTGATGACACCATCAACCCTCGACTTGGGTGTCTTAATGGGACACCACACCATAGTGGCTGTTACAGTGTAAGTCACTCATAAGCCTCAAGAACAGATAGGATAGATTGGACATAATACAGATGGACACTGACCCAAAGCAACCCAGGAGTTTATGAAAGCAAAGAAGCAGAATATTCTTGAATGACCAAGTCAGTTATCCCAACTGAGCATATCACTTGTTGAAGACTAAACCTTGGACAGAAAGGCCCACAAACACACAGGAGCTGAAAGCCGCTGCAGTAAAGGCTGGCAGAGCATTAAAAGAAGGAAACCCGGCGTCTGGTGATGTCCATGAGTTCAAGACTTCAGGCTGTCATCAAACCCAGCAAAGGGTTTTCAACCAACATTAGAAATGAACCTTTTTTTTTGGTTATTTAATTTGTCCGATTACTTTGAGCCCTTGAAATGAAGGGATTGTGTTAAAAATATTTTGTTCCTCAAATTATTATGCAATCTTTTTCTAAAGCTGAGAGTCTGCACTTCATCTGCATCGTTTCATATCAGTTGTTGATTTGAGTAAATGGCCTGTATTTGTATAGCGCTTTACACTACATTCAGTCATCCACCCATTCAGACACTGGTGATGGCAAGCTACATTGTAGCCACAGCTGCCCTGGGACACACTGACAGGCGAGGCTGCCGGACACTGGTGCCACCAGGCCCTCTGACCACCACCAGTAGGTAACGGATGAAGTGTCTTGCCCAAGGACACAACAACCGAGACTGTCAGAGCCGGGGCTCGAACTGGCAACCTTCCAATTACAAGACAAACTGCCAACTCTTCAGCCGCGATCGCCCTGGGATCGTAGGGAGCACATCTAGTCTTATAAGTGCAACTAATTTGAAGATAAGTTTTAGGACTTTAAAATGTGTTAGGCCAGTTCAAACATGTCTCTTCTTCCAGTGTCTAAGTGTGTCTGTATCACAGTGCAAAGTTGCAGTTAATATTTATCAGTGCAATGTAGTTTTAGTCATAAAGTGTATCTGGCAGTTCTTCTAGGCTTTTAATAGATGGGCAAGTCAGCCTTTTTATCTAGTTTCATTTCTGGTCTGAAAATATCACCCATTAGCACTTTTTCTCTTCCTCTTCGCAAACGCTTTTATAGCTGTATCATATATAAAAGCGAACTGTGGGCTGTGACAACAGGAGCTATCATTACTAGTCCTGTACTGGGCCTATAGAAGTCTCATTATCCACTGAGCATGTGTTGTGTGTTGGATCTGCGCTTCAGCAGACCCGCTAGTTCAGAGACTCATCACTCAAGAAGAAAGCAAGACAACGACGGAACCGGCGGAACACAATATGCTTACAACTGTTTAACCACATTTCCTGGTTATCCAAAGGTCATCTCCCCACACGCATATACGGCTTAACTCTAATGGTTCACCATGTGCAAGCATACGCGAGCCCCTAAATGCCAGGGGGTGGACATCCCTCAGAAGACGAGGAACCCAGACTCTCACATGGGATGTGCCTGCAGTTAAACAGCTGCAGCTAATTATCTCCCCCAGAATTATAGATGTGTAGGCGAGGAACAGATGAATATCTAATCATGCAGTTTAAGTCACGGTTTACATATTTAAGAACAACAATGACAAAATTTAACAATTTATTCTGACATTGTGGAATTTTGTAAATAAAGTATGCAACACGTGCAGGGGAGCCAACACACACTAAACATCACAGTTCACAGTCTCAGCTCCTCTTGTATTGGTTAAAGTTTAGACTTGAGGTCAGAATCACTCTTTATAGTGAGTTTGTCGTGTGTGTTGATGTTTCAGTTCACTCCACAGTTTCTCTTTTTCTGATCATAATCAGCATGTTGTGAAAAACCACACGTGTGCATATCGCACAAACATATTGCAGCTTCACAGCAGATGTGTGTCACTTCTTTTCAGACCTATCACTGGGAACCTATCATGTTCATCCACTGTAACCTGGCAACACTGATATTTGTGCTGACCCTTGATCGTCATGGTAAGTTACATTTTCTGCAGTTTTACTTTACTGAATATAATGATAATATAGCAAATTATGTATGTATATTTCCAGTTTATACAATCCTTGGAGGCCATGAGGCTGTGCCACATAGCAGACCATACATGGTGCTTTTGCAGAGGCACATGTCAGATGGTCGAAAGAAATACTGTGCTGGCTTCCTTCTCAATGAGGATTTTGTGATGACTGCTGCCACCTGCCAAGCCGAGTGAGTTTAAGTAACTTCATGTTCTTCTATGATGTTTTTCTAGACTGATGCACTGAAAATTTAAATGCTTCTGTAAATAGTTTCTGTAGGTGCAGGAGTTCTACATTCTCACAGAAACACTAATCATTGTGTTCTTAGATGATTATTTCACATAATTTTGTGTCATTTCAGGTCTTACACTGCCTTACTAGGAGTTCACAATGTGAATAGTAATAGCGAAATACAGCGCATATCTGTGGAACAACCATTTCCACATAAATACTTCAACACAACCTCTTTTATAAATGATGTAATGCTTCTGAAGGTAAGAGTATCCCTGCACAGAAAGTACAATTTAATGAAAATATTGAGTCCCACATTATTATTTTTAAATGCTCCCTTGAAGTCGAGTTTGAAAAAAAGGTTCAGTTTACATTTTTTATTTTACTTTGTTTGTTTTATTTGTTTTTCCCCTCCAGTTGAGCTCCAAGGCAAAGTTCAGTGAGAATGTGAAGCCTATTCCTCTGGCGAGTCATGATGATGGTACTTTGCCAAAATCATG
>NW_005188184.1:60280-62236 GCF_000239375.1 Pundamilia nyererei | reverse complement strand
CACGCCAAGAGGAAGACTGTGACCGCCATGGATGTGGTGTACGCTCTGAAGAGGCAGGGCCGCACTCTGTACGGCTTCGGCGGTTAAACTCATTCTCCCCAATCCATCAAAAGGCTCTTTTAAGAGCCACACACACTTCACTTTGAGAGCTTCCTTCTGCGATCTTGTTGGTTTTTGTCATGATTTAGAGGGACGTGCTGAAAAAGTTGGCGAAATATCTGCCAGTACCTATCTCCCCAGCAACTTTACTGAAGTACTACATTATAACTTTAAAAAAATTACCAACTGAGATTCCTAACATGTTATTAATTCTTGGTTTTTCTAAAGTCTATAAGATTAAGCTGTTTATCGTGTGCTTTTCTTTCTCCTTAACTGACAGAGCCACAAACTGAACTTCAGATTACAGACCTATTCAATACCACTGTTTCATTAAACTCGCCTATAGCAGGAGTGTAGACCAAAAGAAAGAAAACTGAAAGATTTCACTGATTAATCCGTTTATTTGTAAATGTCTTCCTGCCACAAATCCACTTAAAGCAGAAGTGCTTATTAGTGATGGGATTTCTGGCTCGGCTAACTAAAAATAAAAATAATAAAAAATATGCACAAAAGGAATTACTAACTCAAAATAAAGTGTTTTTATTTATGTTTATATACGAATATATGCGGTGGCCCCTGGAGACAAAGCATATTCCTAGCGTTAACTGAACTTCCAAAACAGAGCTACCTAGATCACTTAAATTACAGAATTGAAAGCATATGGGTATTTGCCTGTTACTACCATACACCAAATCTGGTCGTTGGTACTTCCTGGCTTGTGTAGCCACTAGGTAACAAAAGCTCAACACTGCGCCGAGCATCCTGGAGCACTTCTGTTGTGTTTTGTACGTGCTTCGTCTCTAGGGGCCACCGTAAATATACTTTTATTTATTCACTCCACATAAAAGGTAATACATAAATCATATAATACAAAAAAACAACTATTCACAGTCCAGCTTTTAACTATTTACATTTTCATCTTTTTCCTTTTAAACCACCGAACCCTGCCCTGCTTTTGTCTTTGTTTCTTGATTTATTAAAAAAAAAAGAAAAAAAAAGGGTGAGAAATATACTTGCCTACATTTGCTATTCTACATGCTTTTAAACCATTTAAAATTACAATTCATAGTTTTATATGTGAATTACTTAATGTTATAGTATACTATTAGTATACTATTTTCCAGGGAACACTGGAACACTTTATTTTATTTATTTTTAGGTCTCTTCTACCCTGTTACCTATTTAATATTACCTTATTGTTAGAGCTGTTTTTGTTGTGCATCTGCACTTTATTGTTGTCAATGTCTACGCATGGGACAGTGTGAAATGTAATTACTATTACTTTGTATGGCAAGTACATTTGAAGAAATTGACAAATAAAGTTTTCTTCTTCTTCTACTAAATTATTATTGAACAAATGACCAACTAAGAATTTCAGACTTTAGTTTACTCCTTTGCCGAGTTTACTTTACTGAAATGTGATGAGCGTTGGAAAATAATATGTGAATAATTAAAGGAGGGAGCCATTTAGCATAACAATTCATGCTTACAAAACTACTTTTTTTTTTTTTACGGAAGTTAGTGAATTCCATGTTCATGCCGACTGTAGTTTCTAGAATAGAAAGAGCATGAAGATTGAAGTGTGAGTACGAGATTAATATACTACTGCTACTACTAAAGGAGCGAGCTCTTGGTGAGTGAGGTGGCTCTGAAAAAGAGCCGTTGTTGGTAGGAGAGCGTGTAGCTTAAGCTCTCTCCGCGGATGCGGCGAGCCAGCTGGATGTCTTTGGGCATGATGGTGACCCTTTTGGCGTGGATGGCGCACAGGTTGGTGTCCTCGAAGAGTCCGACCAGGTAAGCCTCGCTGGCCTCCTGCAGAGCCATGACAGCAGAGCTCTGGAAGCGCAGGTCGGTCTT
>NW_005188184.1:57094-58371 GCF_000239375.1 Pundamilia nyererei | reverse complement strand
TCGCTTTATAATTAAAACAGTTTCTAAGCTCATGGAAACGGACAACGCACAGTTCATGATGTGGCAAGACCACAAACGCAACAGGAAATCATAACACCAAACATGAGGTGGAGAGGGACAGGTGGACTTCTTTGGTACAGAGGGAGGAAAATGTGCAGCTGTTTGCAACGTGTTCAGCACTGCTGCTGAATTTGGGACATTTTGTCAAGGCACTTACATCTACGCTTAGGTTTTTGTGTGTATTGTGAGTAGAATAAAACTATTACAATAGAGTTTGCTTGGATAATAGGGGGCAGCTGGTGATCAGAAGAACAGGAAATGATTCCTAAGTGTGGGTTTTGTTAGAATGTCTTTGTCAACCTGTTTTAAAGACAATAGTGGATTTGTGTTCTCAAAGCATTTCATGCGACCTTAAAGCTCCCAAGAATGACATTAAGTTGCTGACCTCTGACTTGGCAAATCAGTTGGTTCAGCGATAAAATTTGGTGTGTAACTGTATAGTGTGAAAAATGTATTGACAGTGGGGGTCTGCCTGTTATAAAGTGAGTGAAAGCTGCCTCAGCCAAGAACAAGAAGCCACAGTTGCTAGTCTGGTTAGAGGACAGCCCCCCCCAGACTGAACAATAGAATTAGTGGAAAACTACTGTGGAGGGGGACACAGGGCAGCCCCGGACTCTTCTTCAGCTGGGATATCCAAAGAATGGGTGAGGTGAAGAAGTAAACCTCAAGGCTATATTTTAAAATAACGGATTTCCCTGCACCTTAATGCTACAGAACTCCATTAGTTCAAATGTGCATGAATCAAAATGGTTATAAAATGAGTAATGAAATTAATACATGGTAAAATAAATAGCTGTATGAGTTCAGCTTGGAATTATGTGTCCTTGAAATGACCGAATGTCAGTTCAACTGGCCTAGATTTAGCCAGGTAAGGTTGTAGATTAGAGCATTTTGCCTGGATAATATTATATTATTAGTTATCATTAAAATATACAGTGTACTTCCAGTACAACAGCCGGTGTAGGCTTTCAAAAAACAAAAGTAGAAGTGACACAAATCTCATATATAGATAGATAGATAGAGATAGATAGATAGAGATAGATAGATAATAACATGCATGTATAAATGTAATATTTTCAGTCACAATTGATGTTTTTTTAATAAAATACTTTAAAAATGTAGGTGAAACTTTTAAAGGTGTATTTCTTGCATGATAGTGTCTCATAGAAAAATGGCAAGTGTCTGTACTATGAAGGTGTGATTGTAAATGTTGAGTT
>NW_005188184.1:54426-55722 GCF_000239375.1 Pundamilia nyererei | reverse complement strand
GCTGGAGGCCCACGGAGCAGCGAGACCTGTGTGACAGCTGCTCACTTCTAACCAAAGCACAGTTTCACTCACATTGTTGTACATCAGAAGCTTCATTAGTGACCTTACAGCAGCTGGCTTCCACACTTTGGCTCTGATCTCTTAGTCTGCGTTGACTCAGTTTCCTTCTACAGTTACTGACTACAATAAACAGCAGCAGTGAATGAACACGTGACTACACACATCCACAAACTGATCACTGCGTATCTCAATGTGTAATACTCAATACCTGCTAAACACATCCAGCTTATCTAACCTCGACTTGTTGACTCTACTAGTCAAACATATTTAGTCATTTTATTCATAGTAATATTGTTGTAATTGTTTATTTTATCCTGCTCTGCCCATGTTGGTGAATTTCCCAGCTGTGGGACTACTAAAGCTCATCTCATGTCCTGGATAGCGACCTCAGTTTAATCTAATGCCTTTAGTTATGCCCAGTATATCTCTGCTCTTCTTTCTGGAGGATTCTGTGATTCTTCCACCAACTGAAAAATGTGTAAGCACAATTTTCTGTCCAAGACAAGTAACAGCAGTTAGATTGAAGATTGCTTTGATGGAAATTCCTCTTCGGTCATATCTAGGAAAGCTTGAAGGACACAGCAGAGCCTACCTGTGGCATAGGAAGTACAGGCAAATGCTAAAGATCCATCCATCCAACAAAACCCCACACACCACAAAAAGTGTATTAAGTAACGATACTAATTCATGCCTTTTTTAGTATACATTTTGGCACCAAATTAGCCAATTTTGGCGTTCCAATAGTCCAAACCACCCTTTATGTATCATAGTCTAGTTGTGTGTTTATAAAGTTAAAGTGCACATCATCAAGTCAGGTGGGTTTGTCATTTCCACCACGTGCAGTACAGTACACAGTGAAGCGAGAGCATGATGCTGCATGTAACTGAAACAGGACCACAAAAATTGCACGTATGGAGAAACTGCAACAAAACAAATACAGACGATTAAAACGATACAGACTGTGCAATAGAAAGCTGCAACATCAATGTTAACAAGTTCTGTGCCACAGCATTTCAGTGTAATTAATCAATTTTGCATATCAGGAACAATAGAGAAAGTGTGCTTGGAACTGTAACACAAGGGTCAGAATCAGAATGGGGTTTATTGCCAAATGTTGAGCAGGTTTACAACATTAGGAAATTGCTGCGGTGCTTCAGTGCAAACATGGTGTCATAAATAACACTTAAATAGACATGGAAAAAATAAAAGTAGGGATAAGAATTAAAAGTGCTACGT
>NW_005188184.1:49022-53084 GCF_000239375.1 Pundamilia nyererei | reverse complement strand
AATTTAAATTAACATTAAAAATCTTAAAAAGGAGGAAAAAGAAGGTGCACTTCCACCGGGAGGATCAGTGTCTGAAGCAGCATGTTGTTCGTGTAGGATCATTTTCTGTGGGAGAACACAGACATGACCCTTGAATTAGATTGTAGATGACCGTTAGATTAGTTAATGCTGGCAACACTTTCACAACAACGAAATAGTTATGGTGTGACAACACATTCATTTAGTAGCCGAGTGTGTGTAAGTGTTACCGAAATGGTTTGTGTATAAAAAAGATTAATATTTGGTTCCAGCAGTTAAAATATTTTTTTCGTTGTAATTTGATGTGGTTCATATTGTGATGCAGGGCTGAGCTGGCCATCGGGCATTTGCCCAGTGGGCCGCTCGTAATTTTTTGTTTTTATGGGCTTTTCTTCCTCATACTCTCAGGGTCTCTGGATTCTCCCATTTCTCTGGATTCTGCCCGATCACTTCTGTGGTTAATACAGTATTGTGTGTGTATAGTTTCATTCAGTTTATTCAGTCTGCTTTTGGGTCCTGCCTTCATGCGAACTCTGGCTAATGGAGTTGTCAACGTCATCCTGATGTTTGTCAAGCCTAGAAGTGAATCTGATTTAGAAACTGAGGTAACTTGCACAATCCTTTGTCGTGGAATTTTCAGATAAAATAAAGTCTGCAACACAAAAAGTGCTGTGGTCAAGCTATTTATTACTGCATGCATATTGGAGAGGGAATTCATTGTTGTTCTCATTGTGATGGTGTAGTTTTTGTTGTGTATGAGATGCAATTATCTTGGCACAAAGAACCATTTTTTGTTGTATCGCTATTTTCATGATGTTTAGGTGTGATTATCAGCAGCTGTGAGGCCTGCTTTTGAAAACCACGCAAAGGATTTCAGTGAGCCATCTGCAGCAGTCTGATCCATCTACAAAGTATTTGTTGTAATTGTGTGTAATATTCTGCAAATTTGTAATGTATATTGTTCTAATTATTTTATATGCAAATTTAGAACAAATAAGACTATAAGATTATTATTATTATGGTCATGATGTAATTTTTTTGTTGATAGACATTTGTTGCTTTCAGCTGAATGGAGGGCCTACAGCCTTTGTGTTTTATGTTTGTAGTTTTCACGGCGTTCATAAATAAAGCAAAGCGCCCGTCTTGAAGAAGCCGTGCCTCTGTTGTCATTTCGGAGTTAGGTTGTGGCTATGACAATGCTGCTTAAGTCATAGACTGACTGTTATTAAACATTTTCCCAAATTATATTATATATATTCAGATTCAGCCTCACTGTCTGAAGAAACATTCCTTCCCGTTATCAGACCCTTACATACTGAGCTGGACTAAAGTGAACTACGCCATTGCACTCCATCACCTTCTTTATGCCACAATGCATATTTGCACACCTGTTAATTAGCTTTCTTAACAGTGTGACAAAACATTACCTGTCCTTTTATTAACTGCACAAGTAGTGCTGGTCTGTAAGGACATGAAGAGGATGACAAAAGGAGCTGTGTGAGGCTGCTAAAGGCAGCGGATCCCTCACCAGCTGGATTAAAAAGACCACAGGTAACAATAACACACATACCAGTTGTTGCATTGCAGAGGTATTCAAGTATAAAAACAATAATAAACACAATTGTAATGTTTTATTTTAATAACTTATTTTTATCATTGCTTTATTATGGGTCAGGTGCAAGAGTTTTCAAGTGTGGATAGTTAAATACTAAATTAACGCAACAGCAAATTGTGCCTTTTTCGGACAGACGGACAGGAGAGTGATAGATGAGATGAGGAGATGGAAGAGACGCAAAGACTGATTCACTGGCAGAGCCTAGTTTATTTCCCACAGTTTTTTTTAAATTTTTTTATCTGCTGCCTTATAAACACTGTCACCAATCTTTGCATTTTATTATTACCTCGGCACATCATTTTCAACCCCCTGCCTTCAAGGGTGCAGACCCGGAATTGGGATACAGCCAAAGTCTAATGAGTCAACAATGGAAGAAATAATTTCAGAATTGTAACATGGTGCCACCTTGTGACAAAAATAGAACATTTCTTCACCCGTGTACATTTTAAAACATGACATATGTTTTGAGCAAACTAAAGTGCAGAGTTTTCTTGTTTCCATTGCAGTGATTGTAGCTAATTACATTTTTCGGTTGGTTTGTAGTTTTTCAGCCGTCAGTGAGGTGTGAGTTGCATTCCTGGCAGTCAGGACGAGCCTGCCCTGACTGCTGGAACAAAAGAGTTTAAATAGAAGATAAATGCTCACAGTTTGAGTTGAACTGTTGATCAATGACATGTCTTTGCTTACAGGTGAGGGTCACCATCGGCCTGCAGGATGCACTGTGAGAGCAGATACAGACATGCACACATGCATGCACTAAAATTAAAAATATATTCTTTGTAAGATTTTTCTTCTGTATTTCCTCAGTATCTGCCATGGCCTCATTACTGTGTGCGCAGATGTTTACAGAGGGGGAAGTACAAATACTTTGTGACTGTGCTTAAGTATAATTTTCAATTGAGGTATGTCTACTCTTATTGAGTAGTTTTTTAATGAGTAATTTTTTACTTTCACTCTCTACATTAAAAAAAAAAAATATCTATTATTTTTACTTCTTAGATTTACATAACAAAACAGACTCATTACTTTTGCTTTAACACATTCGAGGGGACCTTTTTCGTGTCACACTAAACTGATTTTAGCTTAAACAGAAACACATAAAAAGGAAATCCTGTTCCTGTATTAATCACTAGCGGATGCCACATAAAAAGAGATGATGTGTGGTAAAGTCAGGGCCTAAAAGTGGAAATTCTTTTTTCTTTTTGCGACAACATCGGAACAACTGCGGGTCTCCGTAACCAAACATAAACTGTTTCTGTGCAGTTTGTCTCACAGTGTATTGTGGCTGAAGGTCGAGCAGCTTGGTGGCGTCTCCACACACCTACTGTCGTTCATTTCTAATTTTAAAGCTCCACATTAGATCTCTTAAGCTTTAAACTGCATATGTTAAAACTTTACAGGTTACTCCGTGTATTCAGCTATGATGCTCAACCACAGCCTGAAAAGGAGACAAGGAAATCACTTTAGTTTGTTGTTAGATCATAGTGGAAATATTTTTACTGGTTTAATAGAAATTATTGGTGCTAAATAGCCTGTAAA
Organism: Pundamilia nyererei; assembly: GCF_000239375.1. Lineage (NCBI taxonomy): Eukaryota > Metazoa > Chordata > Actinopteri > Cichliformes > Cichlidae > Pundamilia > Pundamilia nyererei. Next base: position 49,912 of record NW_005188184.1, on the reverse strand, counting down.
TGCTGCTCCTGCTTTTCCTGCATAAGGTTCCAGCATTACTAGATTTCAAACTACAACACCTACCTTGTTGGAACCATCATACATCTATATACTCTACCTCAGATTTAAACTGGGGGTGGGTGTAGTGTAGCATAACGTAAGCAGCAAGTAAGGTGATAAGTAAATAACATTAGCAGACGATTGAAGTGTTTTTTTTTTGTTTTTTTTTTTGTTTTTTAAGCATACTTTATTGCTGGCATCTCCGATTAACCATAAAATAATCAATCAGGCATGCAAAAATCCCACTTGCTTTATACAGGACTTTGCCCACACCTGACCTCATTAGACTCTACCATTGAAACAAATAGGTCAGACCAAACAATACAATTCTAAACAAAGAACAGGAATGAGATTATGCATGAAATGGACAAACTCACTTACTCAGCTAAATGTTTTGTAAAGTAAAACACATACAATATAACTCAAAAGGCTACTTTAAAGAAAATAAACAATACTATACAAAATGAAAAACCCTCCATTTGGTTACACCCAATGATGCAATCATTGACCTCATGACCCTATATAAACAGGAAGCACTGGGCGGCCCTTCCCATATACCTGTCTTAAATATTGGACCTGAATAAACAACATGGACAACATGGTAAGTATAACCAAAGTGCTGATGGCCAAATGAAGCTTTCCGAAGCACTGAAGCTTGTATTGAAAAACGGTTCATTACGCGAAGCTTTTCAACACAGTCCTCTCCGGTGACATCTGGTGGTGAAAATTTTGAAGAGCAGCTTGAATCTGCAAAATAAAACGGACTGCTCAATCATCACTGCTCACTCAAGAGTGGAGTTCTCTCTGATATTGGGCCACCGTTCCGTTGCTTTGAACATGTAATTGGTTTT
>NW_005188184.1:12500-13757 GCF_000239375.1 Pundamilia nyererei | reverse complement strand
CACATACATGCTGCTGTTGTCTCCTCTTCTTTAGTTGGTGGTTTGTTTTCTTCAGCCAGCTGTTTCATCAGGTCTCTCTCTCTCTCCTTTGACGTGACATCAGCATTTTTGTTTTGTTTTAATAATAAAATAGTTTGGAAGAGTTGATCATTCACGATCAGCTCAGCAGACAAAACCAGTTCAAAGCTGCTTATACAAAGAGAGAAGGATGATTATTGCTTCAGTCCTGTTGCATCACAGCAGATTTTGAAACTTCCTGTAGAACAGTATTTGTTTTAATAACAGATCGTTTTTGTTAAAGAATGAAAAGTCAGTAAAGTTTAATCTGTAAATCATTTTAAAGGAACAAATTATAACTTTGTCAAAGTCATCACCAAGTGAAATGCAAAGTGTTGCAGAGGTGTAAAACATGCCGTCACTGTTTTTGTTCTGTGGTTTGCACTGAAACAGCTTCTGCCATGTTGTTCTGGCTGTAAACGTCTCTGTAATGGGAGTGTTTCTGTGTGAGAGACTGTAACAGGATATTACTGAACTGTGAAAGTCTTCTGGAGCAGTTTGGGCTAAATGGTCTCTGCATCAGCCAGACTGTGAACTCCACATTTATACTTTACGATATTAACTGTACAGTTTTGAGATTACATAACAGCTCAGCTGTTAAACACATCTTGAAAGAGGAAGAAATGCATGAAACGTTAAACCCACTGACAGGTCTGCGTCGTATCTGATGTTTGTGTCCACACTATGAGGAAAGCAGCCCCACCAAACATCATCCTAACGAGAATGAACCAACAACAGTAAGTATTTCATCTTTATCTCTGTGTCTTTCCTGATGCTCTGTGTTTGTAAGCAAACTCAAACTGTCTTTGGCACATTTACTCAGACTGAGTTCAAAAAGAAGAAGAGTTTAAGTTTTACTGTCAGGAGAAACTTTGTGTCAGTGTCTCTGTTGGTAATTATGACAATCTGAGAAAACTGCTTCATCTAAAAAGTTCAAGTGGGGAAAAATCTGACTTTTTCAATCAGAACTTTTTTTTCTTTTTGAATTAAAATATTATCATAGGACAGGACTCAGGGGGGAGTTCAGAGAGTGATCTCAACCGCTTTCACAGCCGGTCTCAAACTTCATGTGTGTACAACTGTTTCTTATTTGAATTGTTTGTATAGACAGCTATATATATATATTCTAAATATCATGTTACTTTGGACCTCTGACCTCTTCTTCAAGGTCAAATTTTCATAATGTCGCTTTTATCTTAG
>NW_005188184.1:7357-12035 GCF_000239375.1 Pundamilia nyererei | reverse complement strand
ACACAGACCTGCTATCAGGCAGAGGAGAACCACAACATCACACTGGAGTGGACGTTCACCACCAAACCTGACAGATCCACCAAAACTCTCAACATCCTCTGTGAAATCTTCATCAGTGATAAACTCTCAGTCCTGTATCAGGTCCATGAAGGTGTTGAGGTGTCAGAGTCTCAGGATGAAAAGTTTTCAGGACGAGTCCAGAGTGACAAAGACGCCCTCAGAGAAGGACGAATCAGACTTCAACTGTCCAGACTCAGGACTGATGACTCGGGTCTGTACCTGTGTGAGGTCAACACTGATTATGGCTTCAGTGTTGGAAGATGTCGACTCAACGTCACTGGTGAGATGATTAAGTGGAAAAATAATAGTAATTTTTTGTACATCTGTATCACTGCTGTAGTGACTGAGCCGTTGAACAACAGATTGTATGAAGCTTTAACTGTATGATTCATTTATAACTGTAATATTTAATATTATTAAAATCCAGATGGCTGACATTTTCATTCTGGTCTTTAACAGCTGCTGATCAGGTCCAACCTCAGAGATCAACTTTGAGTGGAGAAGTAAAGAGTTGCGGAAAAACCATGCTGAGCACTATACAGGGTGTAACAGCACTAACAGCTCCTCTGTCTGCCATGCTGGCTGCTTTCATTTGGTTTATTGTAGGAAGGAAATAAAAGAGCAAAATCAAAAAACAACAAGTTACCCTCAACCTAAAGACTACACGACTCTCTTCCTTTGACTAGTGGCGGAAAATAAGTTGTAGAATAAAATGTTAAATTTCCTGGTGCTGAATTTAAGTTAATGCAGCTGAAATAATCTGCAATCTTATAAATAACATTTCTATTGTAATAATTGTTCATAAAAAAGTTTCTTAAATCACTTTGGATAATTTCCACATAGTGATAAAATGTTTCCCCACACAGGGTGGTGTAGTGTTTGGGTCAGCTGGACCTGTAGGACACACATGTTTGTCATACTTTGCGAACACATCACATCACAGGACTTTCTTCCACATGACTTCCTCAGACGTGATCTCAAACCATTTTTACATCTCTGCTCCTCGGCTCACTTCCTCCATTCAGGCTGTTTGTCTTTTCATTTCCTCACAAAGACACAGATAAATATAAAGAAGCATGTGAATCATTCAGAGTTACTCTTGTAGACTCACAGAATAAAAACTCAGAGCTGGAAATGATCAGAATATTTTTACTTCATGTTCAGATGTTGAAAAGCTCAGCTCAGCAACTTGAACTCATGAAAAAATTTAAAACATGTCAGTATAAATTTGAAGTGATATAAATGTGATCTGAGGTTTTCAGCAGTTACCTACAAACACCTACATTATACATCAGTAACAGAGAAAAAGAGCAGCATGTTGTGAGCACTGATGCCTCAAAGGAACAAGGAAAAAATGTTTTCATGTCTATTGAAGTTCCAATAAATACTGTAATTTTCTCCGTTTGGTGAAGCTGTTGCTGCTGTGATCATCCTCTTCCATAATACATGTGAAACTGTGGATGTTTTATCTTTATTCAGGAACATCCCCCAGCCTCCATTTTTATGTTGTTGACCTCAGAATCTCCACCGATGATTTGTGTCCTGCAGGCAGCAGGTCTCAGAGTTGTGTCATCATGTAGTTCAAAGTTCAGCCTGGATTTAAAACAAAAATAAAAGTGAAGCATCAGGAACAAATGTGAGATTCATCCAGTTCAAGAACTCTGCTGTAGAAATCTACACTTTGGATCAGACTGTAGCTGAGAGGAGCTTCAATAACACCAATACTGGACATCTTTATTTACTGATAGTTGTTCATGATCAGAAATGTGTGAGTGTAAGTTCTCTAACAAAGGTTTCAGTATTATCACAATTATTTATTGTGGCAATAAGCAGATTAAACATGTGACCCTGGTGTCTCCAGACAGCTGAGTCAACAACAACAGCTGGTTAAAAACATTATGACAGGTAACGTTAGTTATTGTTGCGAAACATGGCAGCACTTCTTTATCAGTTTTGAAAATCACTTCCAGTTCATTTCTTTGTAAGAGAACTGAACCTTTTATTTGTATTTTATATTTTTACTGACTCATCTATGTCCTAGTCTACTCATCTGAGATGTAAAACAGTGGCTTGAATGTTTCTGTTGTATTTTAGCATCTTATATGAGCTCTGTCATCACATATGTTTTCCACCGGTTAGCTGACCTCAGAACAGATTTAAATAAGTTAAATACAGGAAATAAATAGAACAGGTACAAACAGTGTATATATCACAGTAATATACTGACTTATGAGTGTTATAGAGGAGGAGCATCACAGCAGCAACAGCTTCACCAAATGTACAAAGTAACATTCAAAGAATCTCACAGAAATGCTGCAGTTTGAACATCAACACTCAGCTACAGTTAGAGCTTATATGAGCCTGTCTGTCCAGATGGTGGCGCTGCAAGCTCACTTTTCCTGCTCTGTTACAGACATGATCTTATATTCTGATCAGAAACAAAAGAACAGAAAAGATGACCAGCTTTGAGTCATGATCAGTAAAAGGAGGAAACACAAGAGTCGATTCATCTGGAATCAAACATTTTCAAACAAGTCTGGTAAAATGACAAGAAATGTTTCTTTGTTTGTGAATACATTTCTGTATTTACTCCGTGAAAATCTCTCCTCTGTCTGTGAGCTCTGCAGGGAACACTGTGAGTCATTAACACAACTAACAACACAAATACAACCAGAACACAATGTTCTATTTTTCTGGAGATGGACCAAGCACAGGGCATTACTTAAAATGGAGAGCAGCTCAGAGTCAAATAGATATTGCTGTAGTTCCCTTCTGTTCTTACGTGTTTACACTGCTTTGTTCCCTATTCTCACTTTGAGCAATAGTGAACATCTCACAGATGTTTCTGTTTAGTTCAGGATTATCTGTAAGCTGGAGATGTGTTATTTTTTATTTGTCATCTTGTAAGATTTGTTTTTACTTGTCTCCACTGTATATGTTGACACATTATATCACAGTTGTAAAGGAAAAAATAAAATATTGGACTGTCAACCTTCTATACAATGAATTTCTGTCTCTACTCGTCACCCTCACAGTTTCTGTATTTTATTTCTTTTCTTTTTTTGAGCAGTATAGAATCAGGATACAGTACTTACCTCTGAACCACTGTGCCACTTAACACCGGGTCCATAGATGGTGATGATCCGGCACCATTTCAAGCCATTTATCAGAATGAATTGCCTCTTCCAACTTCACCTCTTTAGCTATTAAAAGCTTCCACTGGAAAAAGATCAAACACCTGCTGATCAAACTGATCCTCTGAGTCACATCAAACCTGCTGCAGAGAACAAGAAAACAGACATTATGCAAAGGTAACCACCATGTCGACTTAAATCTTTATTAAAAGTGCAGCCTGAAACTGTTCCTGTGTGATAGAGAGATTCAGGAGTCCTCACAGTATTCACTCTGAAGTCATGTTGAGCTGCATTTAACAAATCTACTGTGTTTAAACACGTTTTTGCTTCATTAAATGCAGAAGCCCAAGCACAGAAAACCAGGAGTAGTCTTTGAGAGATCCCCGTGTTTTCAGTTTTGATTTGGTTTTTTTTGGAAGACATTTCCAAAAAGGAGTGAAGAGAGGTGAAGGAGGTCTGTGTTCATAACTGTGCTTGGACTTTTTTTATGTGTTTATGTTGTTTGAAAATACTAAAATCTCAATTTGTCACTACAGGCCTGTATACAGTCAGTGTTGGTAAATTTGATGAGCTGGTTATTTAAATAGTTCAGAAAGAGATGCAGTCCTGTGGATTTGGGAGGAACTGTGACTTTAGTGAAGTCAAAAGTCCAACGACACAATAATATTCCCCCAAATAATTGTTCACAAGAATACCTAATGATATGTTTTGGTAGTTCCTGATGTTTATAGAAGTCACTTTTTTCATGGTGAGCATCAGTTTACCTAATAATGAGTCCATGATCACTGGTGAAGACAATGACTCCTGATTTAAGGAAAGAAATGTGAGAAATAACTGAAAATGATTCCGACTCCAGATATCCTGACAGCTGCACCTGATCACACCTGTTTGCTTTAACATCACTGATCAAGTTCAACGATCAGGACATCAGATAATGTTCCTGAGCTCACTGAGCAGTCCATCACTGAGTGTGATTAATGGTGATTTGTTGAAATAAGTCAGAATAAATCAAATCAGTCAGAATAAATTCACCTCAGCTTCATGTCCTCGGTTTCATTTCTGAGAATTCAAAGTTCAAAGTTTAGTTAAACACAAATTCTGCTCTTTAAACAGCTTCTAGATCTAATAAAACCTTTAATAGTTTGAATTGATCCAAATACCCTCTAAAACTGAATGACTGATGGAGACTCTGAATCTGGTACAAACTAAACTACAGCTCATCAAGGCTGTTATCGGATTTTTGCAAATTTCCTTTTTCAAGTCCTAATCAATAAAAACAATCTGATTTATACATGAAATCTATTTTTTGTTTCTCAGGTGATCAGAAACAGTTTAGCTGCTGTGGCTGCAAACATTTGTCTGTGCAGAAAACACAAACATGACAATAACAAAAGAGAAGTTATAGAAGATATTTTGGGATGTTGGGGTTACAGGTCTGGACAAAGTCTTCTGTCAGAAAGATGGCAGCAGTCCAGGAACAGTAC
>NW_005188184.1:5752-7020 GCF_000239375.1 Pundamilia nyererei | reverse complement strand
GGAACACTGGACTTTGTTGTGCTGGTTACCTGATCACTCACAACATTTAAACTTGAAACCACAGAGTGGTGTTTCCATCAGCTGCAGGACAGAGTCATGGACAAAAAGGATGCAGCGAATGTTTGAAAAGAATAAACATTTACCAGCTGAAACAAGAGGAGACGGCAGGAATAAGAATTTTATATTTTACTGTATCATTGTGTCCACTTCTGCTCTTTATTTGTGCACAACTTATTTGACACTTTTGTCTGTTTAAAGCATTTAAAAGCAGCGAGGCTCTCAGGCTGTTATGGTCTGTTACACTGCAGCTATAAAACTGTCATACTGTGGATGGGAGCAGGTTAGGAGCCAAATGCAAAGCTGCAGAGTTCACAAAGAAAGCACGAGCCATTGATATAAATCTAAATCAGAGTGCAAATTATAAAAATTAACACAAATCCAGGAAGTAAAGAAAGCCAAGCATACAGGCAGGTAAACAGTATAACACAACAAAGAACACATGAAAGAGCACACTGAGCTAACAAAGCGAGGATGTAAAACAACACCACAACCAGTAAACCAAGAACTAACTGAGAACATCTTTACAAAGAACCACAACAACAGATGACCTAAAATACAAAACTCAGAATCACATTTACAGAGGACACAAAAAAAACTATAAAAAAAATAACAAATAACAAAAAGTATTTAAAAGTAAAAATTAAAATGCCAGGATACACTTAATAAACTTTTTGTTTCAATCATCAGTTGAAGCTGGTAGTTCATGTAGTTTTGTGTAGTCAGTGTAATAATCATCATTTAATGATCAACACCCACACAGCAACAGGCTAACAGTCCAGTTTAACATTTATAAACCTGCTGCTTTTGGTCACACTGACAGTTTGATCTATAAGTCAGACTGTTTTTACTGATTATGAAAGATGAACAATAAAGTTAAAGACCCAAAACAACACTGGTGAGCTGCAGACTGTCTTACAGACCATCCACCTCACTTCACCCATATTTAGACACTAAACCTTGACTTGGACCATCCTGTCTCACCACGTGTTCCTGGGATCTGTACTATGAAGATACCCAGGACATCTTTCTGCTTTGTGCCTTTACTTCTCCAGCACTGACGACAACATTTGTTCTAATTTTGTCCGGATTGCCACCAAAATCAAATCAGCTGCAACTGTGTTTTTATGCACCATCACGCAAACTTTAAAAACGACATCTTTCAAAAATGTGGAACTAGAGGATGCAGCATGTAAAGCACAAAAGTGACT
>NW_005188184.1:2704-3632 GCF_000239375.1 Pundamilia nyererei | reverse complement strand
GGCTCTGCCAGCTCTCGACTCAACGTCACTGGTATGTTGATTTAGCTGAAGTTAATCCAGTTTCTTTTATTACGATGGTGTTCACTGTTAGATCCACTGACCTGTTAAAACAGACCATAGACTGTGTATGAAAGATGTCCATAGCTTCTGGGTCTGAACAATGAAGTCAACGTCAAAAGACTTCAATTCTTTTTTTAGTGAATAGCAGGGTGTGGTTGCAAAAGCACCTCCATTAATCTGTGATCTCAGTAACCACTCTCCCCTTTCATTTTTCTTTTTTTTCCCTTTTTAACTGAAATGAGACCACAACTGAGGCCATGGTACTTAAACCCAGTAGTTCTAATGGTTTTCCAAAATGGGACCTGTGACCACTGGTTCCTTGTGTCAAAAACCTCGACATAATACGATGGACTTTAACTTAAAATTGAATAAAAAGATTAATTTTGTTATAAAATTGGGTTTTTACTAACCAATACTTCTTTCTAAGGTCAATCCCTTCTTATCTTTTACTCATTTTCTACAGTTCTACATGTTTTTATTACATTATGACTTGACTGTTATACATTTTTGGTGTGAATCATGTTTCCCTTTCATACTATCAGTTGGTCCAAAATTTGAAAGCTGGCCTTCTTACTAGAACTCAGAAACTGGAGCCTCCTGTCTCCTGGCCTCCATTCACTGGCTTCCTGTGACTTTTAGGACTGATTTTAAAATGTTTTCTCTTTTTAAAAATCCCTTAATCTCCTAACATCACATGTTCCTTCAAGCTCTCTGACATCTGCTCACCAGTTACTCCTCAGTGTCCTATTTGTCAACCATTTAGTTATATTTATTGATGTGCGGCATCTTTCCTTTTTTTATACAACACTTTGGTCAGTTCTGTAGTTTTAAATGTGCTTTATAAATAAAATTGGATTGGAAACATCTC
>NW_005188184.1:0-1307 GCF_000239375.1 Pundamilia nyererei | reverse complement strand
GTTTACAGTCTAGATCTCCATGATGTAACAGGACTGTTTAACCTGAGCTGCTCATCGTTCTTCAAAGCTCTCTGAGCTTCTACAGGATGGCAGGAAAAATAAACAGTAACTATGTTGCTGAAGCAATGAGGGGCTGAAACCACACACTCAGTAACTGATGCTGAAAATAAAGTCTGACTACAGAAAGTAAAAACATGTTTGTCTTTTTAATAAAGGTGGAATAAACCCAGACAGGACTGAGCCCTGATGTTAATAAAGTTGTTTTGTGTGTTGATTATAAACTATTTTTTGTTTTTCCACTTGTTTAAAAATAAATAAATGAAAACACAAAAATAAGAACTTCTCTAATACAAATGATTTTATTTACAATGTAAACATTATTACAGCAGTGATATGTCTGCATAAACATTTTCCTTGTACGCATCACATATCTTACTTATTTTAATGATAAAACGTTAAACGGTAACCCTCTCAATCAGCTGTTACAGTCTTTAGTATTCATGGAGGTGAGAGATGAAGTTGAAACTTGTAATGCAGCAACAGGATGGGACACAGAAGAAAAAGTCTGTTCAAAGATTTCTCATTTTTTAGTAAAACAAAAATCATTGTTTACACTAATGTTATTTATCACTCCTGTAAAAGCTTCAATAAATAGGAACTTAATTAATAGATTATATTTTTTTCATAATTTGCTTTCTGGAACTTAAACACATGTTGAAGAGTTTGTTGGTTAAATTTGTGACTCGGGTCTTTATTTAAAGCTCAAATAATTTGGGCTCAAACTGATCCTCCAAAAAAAGTCCTCTAAGTGGTGATTGGTTTAATTTCTGAAACTCTCGTCAGTGTTTGTTTCCTTTTTTTTATGCCAACTAAACAGCAGAGCGCAGATGACCACTAGAGCTAGTAGTGGTAATACCAGTGACAGTCCAACACCACGCTGGCTTTCTCTGCTCTCTGGTTGTGGACTCACAGTCTGAAGGTTGGACGAATGAAAAACTGCTAAAAACAAACAGACCAAGCCCAAAATAACAGGTTTTGTTTTAACTTGAATTGAATAATGTTTGCAAAGTGTTAAAAAAATATCTTACCAGTGACATTTAGTCGACATCTTCCAACACTGAAGCCATAATCCGTGTTGACCTCACACAGGTACAGACCCGAGTCATCAGTCCTGAGTCTGGACAGTTGAAGTCTGATTCGTCCTTCTCTGAGGGCGTCTTTGTCACTCTGGACTCGTCCTGAAAACTTTTCATCCTGAGACTCTGACACCTCAACACCTTCATGAACATGATACAGGACTGAGAGTT
>NW_005188183.1:64205-65463 GCF_000239375.1 Pundamilia nyererei | reverse complement strand
CCCCGCACATGTATGTACGGACAGTGTAGAGCCGTGGAGACCTGGCTTGTATGGTCTTATGTTGCTGACAAGGAATAAAGGTCTGTTGTTTAATTTAACTGACTGGCTCCGTGTTATCCGGCTAACCTCCACACCACATGCCCGCTGGACCGGCTAGCTGTCATCACCCATGAGCACTATTTGAGGCTGGAACACAGATCCTCTCGTCGCTGGATGATTGTGCTACAGACGTTAGTGTTTCTCTCAGCTCTTGTGAACCTGTGACTCGTGATTTGTGTGTGACTTCCCTCTCTTCTGCGACAGACTTTCCTCCCCGGACCTGTGACCTCCCAGTTGTGTGAACGTGTGTGAGTTTGGGCAAGAAGACGTGAGCGGGTGTGATTCCCTGGAGTTTGGGTTTCCCCTCACTGAATATATCGTGCAATGGTGCTGTAAATAAACAGTTTTGGAGACATCTAACCACTCTGCGCTTGAGTTCCTACTACCAGATTGTGACAGTTATGATAAAAATATATGCAATGTTTGGTTTTCTTCCTGAATAATATCGTGGGAAGAAACGGTAAAAACGCCGTTTTATAAGGAAAACGCTTGAAAGAAATCTCCGCCTGTGAGCAAAACCAAAACTAAAAAAAACTCCGCCCGTTCCTATTGGTCAAAAAATGTACCATGTCGACCAATCAAAAGATGATATGGCAACATGTTACAGGAGTGATACATCTCCTGCTGTCAGGCCTGCAGGTATCAGGCTGTTGTTCTCCTTTACCTCATAGTGGACAGAAATGATTTTTTTGGAGTGGCACAAATAATTTGTGTGACATCAAATCTGATGCAGAACACCTGATTGTTCTGCAAATAGTTTGAAATGTTTATTTAAAAAAACGCCTTGGCTGCACGTTTAGGTAAAGAGCTGCAAAAAAACATTGTTGTTTGCATAACTCAGTTACTTTTTTGAAGAAGTAACTATATAATTAATGGCCCAACATTGGTCATTATATTCTGTATTTTGCAGACAGAGTTACAGGACTCTCTCCCAGACCACAGACTCATGATACAAGTCAGAGCTTTATATAAAATAAAATAAAATTTAAAAAAAAAGAAAGAAAGAAAGTTTTGTTTTCAAAATTGGAGTTCAAGTTATTTTTACTTCCAATAGTGTTAACATACTACACAGGTCATGAACAAGATTTTTTTTAACTTTTCATTTTAAGTGGGCTAGAACAGTTAATTAAAATTAGTCTAACATAAATGTAAATGCTGT
>NW_005188183.1:61698-63757 GCF_000239375.1 Pundamilia nyererei | reverse complement strand
CGCTCAGGGAGTTTGTGCGTTCGCTCAGACATATGAGAAATTAGAGGGAACATTGGTCACATGCCTTCCTATCTGGTTTGCATTTAGTTGGACCATCATTTATTTTTCAACAGGACAGTGACCCCAAACACACCTCCAGGCTGTATAAGGACTATTTGAGCAATAAGGAGAGTGATGGAGCTCTGCACCAGATGGCCTGGACTCCCAAAAAAAATACTAACTACATATGGCTGGAGGTGAATAATAAAAAAAAAAGATTTCTTAAGTTTTTCTATTATCATCATCATCTTTTTTATTGAATGTCCTATAGTATGACATGCATAAAAAAACCAAAAAATATGCTTCAAATTGTAAAATATCTTTGAAAAAGAAATATCAGGTATGGGGAGATGCATTTATCACTCTTCTTGTGTTAGTAATAATTATAATGATAATGTCATGGAAAGTATTTGCCCTGCAAAACATTTCATGTCACAGCGTAGGACACATTCAGGTTGCAGCTTAATGAGAATGTTTCAAAGTGTTAACTGGCAAATACAGTCAGCACTAATATTTCATATAATATATCCATTTGTGAGTTAGCAGCACACTTCAGTATGTGGGTTGTAGCCCAAAAAACTTCTCATATATAAGATGAAAATGTTTTTAGTTTATAGAAAAAAATCTAATTTTTAGATTTAGACATCTTTCTTTTCACGGTCCGTTCCTTTCCCATCTGAAGTTTGCTATTTTAGTAGTTGATTCAACAAAAAGATCCTCTTACTCTCTTAATGTGACCCTTGACTTCTTAGCAGTTGCTTAATTTTTTAATGACCTCAACTGTTTTCACAAAGGAAATAAATATTCTTAGGGTCATAAAAGTCTGCTCAGACAACATTAAAACATTAATTTTGTTATTTTGTTTCAAAATAAAGTAATTACTTAATTGTTATTGTTACACAGTGTTGCTCACAAAAACTATAAATAATCACTAAAGAAACTGTCAAAGAATCAATGAGAGAAGATGTTAGTTCAGTACTTGAATCGTAAACTTGTGGTCTCTGAATTTTAATAAAAACTCAGAAAGTCCCAGAGTGAATTGGAACATTTTGTGTTTCAGAACTTAACTGTGTAAGAAAATTATCTTCAACATTTTTGCATTAAATGTGGCTTCTCACCTAAATAGCGTTTAAAAGTTCACAAATCACCTAACAAGATTTAGAAAGTCCATATATGAATATTTTAATATTTCAATGCAATTCAGTTTTATTTATATAGCGCCAAATCACAACAACAGTCGCCTCAAGGCACTTCGTATTGTAAGGTATTTGTGCCCAGTACGTAAGTGTATTCACAGTTCACAAGGCTCTAATCAGCTGTGTTAACCTTCCTGAATATCTTAATAATCTTACTTTTAATTTCCTTTGTCCTGAGACAATACACAAAAGGATTTACAAGAGATGGGCCGAGGATGGTGCCAATTAACGAACCCTGGCGTTCTTCAAGAGTTAACACCACACCAAATCTGGTCAAGATAACAATGACAAACAGAGGACAGTATAAACATATTACACAAATCAGGTGACTCACAAGAGTGCTTCCCATTTTCTTTTTGTCATTATTTGATATTTTTTTCACAAAAAATAAGATCCCACAATATGAAAGACAAATGAAAGTGAATGTGAAAAATGACACAAAAAATGATATAATGGCAGTTTGGTTGAAGTATTTCTCTGGGTTAACACAAGTGGTTCGCATAACTGCAGCATAGTCACAGAAAGTGTACCTAAGCCTTGAATTGCAGTGAGGGAGCGGTGTAGCTGTTACAAGTGTAAAAAGCACCAAACTACAGGCAACAATCCACAGAATGTTTGTAAATACTAGTGTACGTGTAATTGTTAAATAACTATGATACTGAAGAGGATAGATTATAGCAATTAACCGATCAAATGCCATAATTGTTAAAGAAAACCTCTCCATTGTTGCTCCCACCTGGTAAACATACATTTGAATTATACACTCCACATATGATATGGTATTAACACCAGCAAGTAGAACCCCGATCATTGTTGGAGTGGCA
>NW_005188183.1:57449-60442 GCF_000239375.1 Pundamilia nyererei | reverse complement strand
GACAGACTTTATGAAGAAAAGAACAATTTTTGGAGCATTTTTTAAGCACAAAATTCATATTGATAAAAAAAAACATATGCAGGCCTTTTTACTGAGGAGATGCAGCCTATTATGCGTAAATTCAGCAGATAAATGCATCGGTATAGAACTCTTCTACTCTGAGCATGTTCATATTTACTAACACACTTTCATACAGCACTTAAAGACTTTTTGACAATTGTAAATAAACTGGTCTATCTCTTGAAGTGGTTCTGAGCCACAATTTAACATTTGAACTGGTATTTGTGTAAAAATGCATAAATGTGTTGTGGATGCATCACATACTAACATTATTTCTAAAAAATAAAATATTATTTTTAATTTAAGTAAATAAAAAGATAATTTCATTTCATTTAAAATATATATAAAATATACCAAGAAATAGAGTTAATCTTTTGTCCAAGTAAACTTTCTTACAAAACAAGACACAACTTTCACTGTATTACTTCTTACGTTTGCTCATTAGGTTAATGACTTCATTGTTTACAAAGGGCTGATAGGAAAGATGTGTCATACTCACCCCTCTTGAGTGAATTATAATCAGTACCTAGCTCCACTAATGAACTTCACAGGGTTTGGTGAAACAATACTTGTGTCTTTTATTTCTGTATTTGATAAATAGATATATCAAGATTTGGGCTTGATAAAGTTGAGCCCACATCATTACCAGTGTTGGGCAAATTACTTTGAAAAAGTAATTAATTATTAGGGGTGCAACAATACTCATATCAATATTGAACCCTTCGATACAGTGCTTTCGGTTCGGTACGAATATGTATTGAACAATACAAATTTTTTTATTTATTTTATCAACTTTTCTTCTGATGATGCTGTCTGTGTTGAGCGCTCGGTGGATCTGCGTTCGACTACTCCGCCTAGGCTGCACTGTTGAGTGCAGATCCACTGCTCGTTGCTACATGGCAACTGCCTCAACGCTACCCGAAATGGAACCTCCCCCAACCTCATTCAGATCTGGCGTTTGGAAATATCTTGGTTTTCATGTGACGCATGACCCTGATGGTAAGCGCGTGATGGACAAAAGTAAAACAGTGTGTCGGATGTGCCACGCAATGCTCAATTGATGGGAACTAGTGCGTTAGCGCAGTTAGCTTGTTAAGGTGTTGATGCCGTCCGCGGTAACTTGTTAACGGAGATTTGTCGCGTTATGGTGTTAACGTCATTTTAACGAGATTAACGCTGACAGCACTAGTGTGAACACAACGAATATGACTGCACATTTACGCCGACATCATCCTAGTGCAAAGATAAATGGAAGCAGACAAAAACAACAAGCACACATGCTACACCCTTCACCGGAGTCATCTGATTTCTCAATCAGATAGATTAATTTTTATTACTATTATTTTGTTGTTTCAGCAACATTAAATTTAAAAAATGTACTTTTGAGTTAAAATCTATATTTATAATTTTAATAAATGAGAAATTAAAAAGGCATGAACATTTTTTTGTATCGAAAAAATATCGAACCGTGACACCAAAGTATCAAACCAAACAAAACCGTGAATTTTGTGTATCGTTGCACCTCTATTAATTATAGTTACAAGTTGCTTCTTCAAAAAAGTAACTGAGTTAATAACTGAGTTACAATATTCTAAAAGTAATTAATTACTTGAAAAGTAACTATTGTGTTTGGTGACACAATACTTTTGTCTTTTATTTCTGTATGGGATATATAGATATGTCAAGATTTTGGCACGATAAAGTTGGGCTCACATCATTACACATCTGAAGTAAAAATCACTCATTTGTTTGTGTTGTGAAGAACAAGATGAGGAGACCAGGATTGCCACCAGGAGATTTACACCCCAGAAAATATTCTGTATGTGAACCATTTTGTTGTCCTTTGTGCTATTTGTTAAAGAAGCATAATCTAATGACTGCGCAGTTTAGTTTTCTCTTTTTGCTCTCAGTGACTATCAAGACGGACTCAATTTACTGTGAACTTTTCTTTTGAATTTTTATACTGAACTGTTTCGGCCGTCTCCTCGCTCACCTGACTGCCTCCCCACCCAGCTGCTCCACTGCCATCCGGACCACCCCTCTATGGCTTAGCCTCCATTCCTGCTTAAGAAAGATTTTGGCATTACCCTGTGAGTCTTTAGTTATTATTTTGGACAAGCCGTTAATCAGTATTGTTCCCCTACTCTTCACAGTGATGCTCCCTCAACTATATTTCTCATCCCCAGAGTTCCTACACTGGAAAATGCCCTTGTTGTGTTCTCTTCCCCGTCCATGACAGGCCCAAGCCTCACGGACACCTTGCAGTATTCAATAAATTCGGTTGTTTCTCCTGTTTCAGACTGTTTAGTTTTAGTGTGTTTTGGCTCGCAACACGCAGGGCATCATTCTCTTAGTGTTGCTCAGACAATTAGTGTTCATAACGTTAACCGTGGTGAGAGATGTTAGTGTTTATTGTGCTTAGGAAATTCTACATTTTGAGTCAAGTGTTCATGTGCTAGGTTATGCCTGAATATTTAGATAATCATTTAAGTTTCGGAGTGAATCCTTGGTTTTGTAATTTCCTCAAAAGAGCTAGAAACTGAGACAGTTGTTTAGCGTGTGTGGAAGGCACGATCACTTTAAGTTCCCGATTATTCATTGTGTTAGTCTTTCATCTTGTGTACATTAAGTAACTTTCACTTCACACCTGCTTCTCTACATGCTTTCTGCATTAGAGTCCTCCCTTATCTTTTTGCCAGTAAACACTTTTACAGCATTGCTATGTGCTGGAAATGTTACAGACGCAGAGGTTGGGGAGCCAGCTTTATGAAGGAAAGTAACTTGTGTCACATTGACATGGCTATCAAAAAATCTACTGAGGGCTACTATGCATTCAGGTCCAGACCAAAAAGGCTAGGCAGCGCCTGTATCACCTACGACAACTGAGGAAGTTCAGGGTCTCTCCAAAGATCCTCAGGATTTTCTATACAGGC
>NW_005188183.1:54041-57429 GCF_000239375.1 Pundamilia nyererei | reverse complement strand
TGTTGTGTTCTCTTCCCCGTCCATGACAGGCCCAAGCCTCACGGACACCTTGCAGTATTCAATAAATTCGGTTGTTTCTCCTGTTTCAGACTGTTTTGAGTACTTTCAGACTAGCATTGATTCTCTCATATAACTCTGAAATGCATACCTTAGCAGATAACCCTAAAACTTGAAATGTAATATCATCTCACTACTTAAGAACTGTATTTAGCTAGTAAATAGCTTGTTGTTCTATAACAAAGCCCAATGTAAAGCTAAGGCATCAGAACCACCCTTGTTCGGCTACTGTTGGGGTGCAGTAGCTCCACCACCCTACTATCGGGAGGAAGTGGGTTTGTGTACTCAAGTTTATATAGTGAGAATTATAAAAGTTAATGGACTCTGACTAAACTGATACCAGCACACAAATTGCTAGGCCCAAAGCTGTTATACTGGAGCAAGAAAAAATATATTGTGGCGTGTTGGGAGTGGATAGTTATTTCCCATCATGCCTTGGGAACATGTGTTGCTGTTGAAGATGAGGAAACTGTTATTTACATCTGCTATTGTTACGTGACTCTTAATTGTTCCTGTTAATGCTACAGTGTAAATTCACTGGGAGAAGTTGTTTGATGAAAAGAGATGTGATACCATGAGTGAGTTCATGTGCTGTGTTATTGACCATCTGAAGCACAGTGTAGCAAACTGTCCAATAAAAAGAAAAACCTCCATGTTGAGTCTGTGTTTCCATATGCCCCGCTAGTTTAGAGACTTATTCCTCATGAAGAATGAAATCAAGAAAGAATATCTTTAACTGGTCTTTAACTCGCCAATGAGGGAAGTCTTGGTCAGAATCAGCTCTTGGAGCTCACGCTCCTCACCTGTCTCCAAACCAACTCTTTCAAAGAGTAGCTCCACTCGTAACTATTTATTCAAGCTGTTACAGTTCACACAATACAACACAACACAAGCACCTCCTACTGTAAACCCCCCAGTTACAAAGACAAGGCACTGTGTGTGTATGTGTGTGCACCTGTATGCATGTGCAAGAACGTGTGTGAGTGTGGGAATGTGTGTGTGTGTCACGGGAGTTCGTTTGTGTGACCTCCTGCTCACCAAAAGGATCATAAAAGCAGGAAGCTTACCAAACATCAAACAGAATCTTCACAAGGGATGTGCTTGTGATAAAACACTACAGCCTCCTCCCAGAACCTCGAGAGGCTGGGGAGGGGGACAAAGGAATGTCTTGATCCTATAGTTTGAATTAAGACTTTACAGATTTAACAAACACAATGACAAAATTGGCTCAACCTTTTTGGTTGTCCCTTGTTGGAAAGATTCCTCAGCTCACCACAATATACTTGTAATTATGAGTATATTCTGAGTTTATGTTAAGCAAGTGATGTGAAAGGGTTCTGTATTCCCTCATAGTGGAAGCAAACATGTAGTTGCACTGGTGATGCTAATTATGTTAGTGGGTCAATGGGAAATTCCATTATATATGAGCATTAAGCTAGTAGGATGAGCACTACATATTTTTTTCACTCTTTCTCTTGCTTATACCAGCAGTAATTTGAGTTACTAAGGCTTCCGTCTGTACCATGTAATATGAGAAATATATTATGTTTTAAATGTATGTTGCCATTTGTTTTGTTTTTAATGTTTGTAGTTTAAAGTGCTTTCATTAGGGTGTCATGATCCTGGGTCTTTTGACCCAGCGTTTTAAGTTTGAGTTTATTTTGTTCATTAGGTTGTCTAAGTTCATTTGTTTATTAAATTCCCCTTGTGTATCCAACCCCTGTTAAGTCTCCCTTGTCCTCTTGTGTTTCATGTCTGTGTTTCTTATGTTGTCATGTTTGCGTTTCATTATATTTCCCATTTTATTTTGAAAGAGGTCCTGTGTTCCTGCATTTTGTTTTACTCTTCCCCTGTGGCGTTGTTATGTTCATGTTGTGTCTACTGTGCCTTCCCCCTCGTTATCCCTCTGTGTATTTAAGCCCCTTGTTTCTCTTTGTCAGTGTTGCGTCCTCCATCATAGCTGTGTTAGTCTCCCTGTGTTTCCATGTATGATTTAGTATTGGTTTTCCCAGTTTAGTTTCATTCTTTGTTTCCCTTCCACTCCAGCAATAAAGCTGTGTTTTTTTAATTTACTTTTTGTCTCTGCGAGTTTGCATTTGGGTCCTACTCTTGCCTGCACACAGCCGTATTGTGACATAGGGAAACCCTGCAGTGACAGCTGGAAGTGTTTGGCTGTCCTTTCAAAGAACTGTGTATCTAGCTGCCAAACTGGACATCAATATACACGGAGGACAGAATAGCAAACAAAAAAAAAAAAGCATAATTCTCGTAAAAGCAGAAGCTGCCCGTACCCAGGTCTAATTTACCAAGCAGGAAGCTAACATCCTAAAACAACAGGCAAAACAGCTTAAAAAGAAAGCAGATATGGATGCGGAGCTACATATACTCAAATCACAGAAAGCAGCTGCAGCAGCACTAGCTGACGCTCAAGCTTGGGAAGCATCTAAGCAAGAAAGTGAGCATCCACAACAGCCCCAGCAAGACAACATGCAGCAATACAACCCCATAGAACGAGTGCAAGAGTATGCAGCAACAATTAGAATTCAGAGACGATCTGCAGACTCCACGAGTTAATTGTCCAGTTCTCCCATCGTCTCTGGTGCCACAGTCAGCCACGACCATCAATGCAACACCAAAAGCTTGCAAAGAACCAAGTATCTGTCAGGCCAGTATAAACAACAACCAAGAGTTCATACCTTTGCCAGTTTCCTATGCTTTGAGCTCAAAGAGAGAGTTTTGCAACTGGAGCTATGGAGGACAGCCAGCAAATATTTTTCCATTTCACCATCCTCAGTCCAAGGTATGGACACCCACACCTGTAAAGGGTAGTCATCCTGACACTTCTGATCTAACAAAATATCTGAAATGAAAGGAGATGATCAGCTCTGGCATTTGATGATTGACCAGAAAACTACTGGGCTTGGAAGGCTTCCTTTCTAAGTGCAATTCAAGATTTTGAAGTACTGCCTCAAGAAGAGCTAGACTTGCTTTCCAAATGGCTAGGGCCACAATCAGCTGCACAGGCCAAGAGATTCAGGGCTGCATACGTAAACAATAATACTCCAGGGCTTCAGATGGTGTAGCAGAAACCCGAGGAGTATTTTGGTGTACCAGGAGTCATTGAACATGGTCTTTTAGAGAAAATAAAGGACTTTCCTAAATTGGCAAAGAGAGACAACTAGCATTTGAGAGAATTGGGGGAGCTCCTGCTTGAACTCCATGCTGCAAGGACAAGGGCAGGTAGCTCCATGCCCTCCTGGGTTTTAATTGCACCTTAGAACACACAAGCATCAACACTACAATGAGCGGGTGGAGGGAGGTTTGGAGTCTT
>NW_005188183.1:45448-54021 GCF_000239375.1 Pundamilia nyererei | reverse complement strand
TGTTATACTTGTATAACTATGCATGATACAAATAAAGAACCTTGAACCTTGAACCTTGAATGTGTCCTAATTCAGTGGTACCATTGGTAGGCCGGGCCATTTGAAAGCAGCAAGAACATAAAGGTCAGAAGTGAATGGCTGTTAAATGTAACCTGACCTCCTTCATCAAATCATGTCTCCCCTTTTAAAGATTTTGCTGAGACCAGAAGAAAGAGTGGTGTGACTGGAAAGCTGCTCATACACAGTGTGTAAAAGCCTGTATCAATTAAATGCATAGCAAGGTGCAATGCCGTGTGTGTGGGTCCTCATTCTTGTCATACTCAAGAACACTGTTGGTCAAGTTACTTGAAAAAAGTAATCAGTAACTAATTAATGATTAGTATTTAGTTTTACCACTTTTCTATGCTTTGAACACAAAGAGAGACTCTTGCAACTGGAGCTATGGAGGACAGCCAGCAAATAATGATCCATTTCAGCATCCTCAGTCCAAGGTATGGACACCCACACCTGTAAGGGGTAGTCATCCTGACACTTGAGATCTAACAAAATATCTGAAACGAAAGGAGATGATCAGCTGTGGCCTGCTGAGATTTGATGATTGACCAGAAAACTACTGGGCATACAACCTTCAGACGAGACGGGTAACAGCTACCTCGAGGTTCAAAAGAAAGAATGCAGTGCCTTTTCCTCCATTTTTCAGTTTTTGTCAAACTTGTGAATGAGGAAGCCAAAATTCGTAATGACCCCAATTTTAACTGTGTCACTGCTGCCAACACCAGCAACCCTAAAATTGAAAGGATGATACAACAGAAGTATCGTTCACCTGTTTCTGCTATGAGCACGGAAATATCAAGTGATGTGGGAGCCACCCCTAACAACTTGGACCCCGATAAACAATCTCAACAATAATATATACAGAGAAAACCCAACAATCATATGACCCCCTATGAGCAAGCACTTTGGTGAGTGGGAAGGAAAAACATCCTTTTAACAGTAGAGATAGTGTCCATTTCCCGAAACCTAACTGGAAGCTGATTTCATAGAAGAGGGGCCTGGAAACTAAAGGCTCTCCCTCCCATTCTACTTTTAAATACTCTAGGAACAACAAGTAAGCCTGCAGTGCGACAGTGAAGTGCTCTAATGGGGTGATATGGTAATATAAGGTCATTAAGATAAGACGGGGACTGATTAATTAAGACCTTGTATGTGAGGAATAGGATTTTTAAGTTAAATTCTGGATTTTGTGAGTTAGCAGCACACTTCAGTATGTGGGTTGTATCTCTTTAAGATGGCGGTGCACAGTGTTGCAGTGGCTCACAGCACTCCTTCTCAGTACTCCTTTCTTTTATTTAGTTTGTATGTCCTTCTTATTTCTTTGTATTACGTACATGGACGCTGGTGCAACAACAGGACAATTATAAACAATCACTGCTCCCCGAACCTAGAGTACATGTCAGTTAGATGCCAGCCTTTTTTTTTCTACTGAGAGAGCTAATGGTAGTGATCATCACGGCTGTGTATATTCCACCTGATGCCAACGTAAACACAGGGCTCTCTATCCTGCTGAACACCATTAACAAACAGCTGCGGGCCCACCCGGACGGTGTTCACGTAATTGCAGGTGACTTTAATAAGGCCAACATAAAGACTGTACTCCCAAAGTTCTATCGGCATGTCAAATGTCCCACTAGAGGAGAGAACACTCTAGACCAGGGGTAGGCAATGCCAGGCCTTGAGTGCCGGTGTCCTGCAGGTTTTAGATGTGTCCTTGATCCAACACAGCTGATTCAAATGGCTAAATTACCTCCTCAACATGTCTTGAAGTTCTCCAGGGGGCTGGTAATGAACTAATCATTTGATTCAGGTGTGTTGACCCAGGGTGAGATCTAAAACCTGCAGGACACCGGCACTCGAGGCCTGGCGTTGCCTACCCCTGCTCTAGACCATGTTTACTCCAACATCAAGCATGCATATAGAGCCATACCCCTCCTCCACCTCAGTCAGTCCGACCACCTCTCCCTCCTGCTCTCCCCCGCCTACACCCAGTGTTGCCAACTTAGCGACTTTGTCGCTATATTTAGCGAGTTTTCAGACCCCCCCCTAGCGACTTTTTTTTTCCAAAAAGCAACTAGCGACTAATCTGGCGACTTTTTCTGGTGCTATTGGAGACTTATGATGACTTTTTGACATGAAAGCACGTATCTGTCTTACTCTCATCAAGCAGCGGGTGCTGCCGTGGGCACCTCGCCAATGCCAATGTGCTCACAGGCGGCAGGTATTCCATGCGCAGCAGTCCCCCCTAGCTGATGTCAGAGCAGGAGATATTCGCCCCTATGCGATTGTGGCAGGATGAATGTTATGTCTCGGTTCAACCCACTTTCGGCCTGGCACATTAGGGGGGCGCTAGCATAAATAGTGGCGATTTGAGCATTACTGGATCGCTAACCTGTGATCTCCTTTTTGGTCACCTGACTTCACTTGGTGTTGCAGAGATCATCTGTGGGTCAGCCTTCTGAAGCCTCCATCGCAGCTGGTAGGTGTTTACTCAGTGTAGTGCATACATTACCTTACTTGGTGGTAAACAGATATTGTTTTTAGGTCGTAGCTGTAGAAGCATCCTATGAGCCACTCTGCTCATGATTCGTGATGCTGTTTACTCGGTACGTAATTCAGTTTGTTACGATCTCTGCCTTTTATTGTTCTTTTATAGTAAATACTTATTATGCTTTGCAGGGAGTGTGGGCCTTAGTTTTACACAATGCTACGCTAACTGAAGTGCTGCTGCTTTACTTTTACCATCTGTTCCTGTTGCGAAGTTTATTTTCCTGCTGCTGCCAGCCTTTTAAAGTGGTGCCAAAAAGTGATTGTCTGCCAAAAACTGATTTCCAATGTTTCTCTGTGTTTTTTATGTATTTTACAACTCTGTGTTATTGTACTTACATTATAACCAATCCGGTCCTTTATCCCCACTTAAAATATTTTTACAGAACTATTATAATATTTGCTGACATTTCTGCTGTCCTCTTGGCTAACTTACTCTTACAAAACACATTTTTAATGTTAATGAGATTTTTTTAACTGCATAAATAAAGGTTATATAAAAGTCACTGCCAAAAACTGATTGCGGCTTCTACCTTGTTACACGAATGTTGTTTGTGGCTCAAGATGACTTTATGTCATCCATAAGGGATGCATTTGACATATGTTTCACATATTATTGCCCAACAAGTTACTTATAGCAGTTTAAATACGAGCAATAACTTTTTGGGAAATCCCGGAAATCAGTTTTTGGCAGACAATCACTTTTTGGCACAACACCGGCTACGGGAGTCGGCTGGCATACAGTTGGGTTATCCCCCAGCGCTGCATATTAGTTTTGTTGTAATATATTATAATTTTCTTTTTTTTCTTTTATTCAGATGCAGAGGGCTGACGTGGAGGAGACTGGGGGCGCCTTGGTGGTGGGAACTTTTGAGTGTTACACACCTGTCTTCTTTTAGTTTATTAGCGTCAGTGGGTGATAGTTTGCTGCACCGGTGTATTGGTGAGTTTTCTTTTTTTTGAGTTGGTGCGTGGCATCCCGGCCCCTCCACTGGTAAACCTCGGCTCTGAATACCTTTTTTAAAGCACATTTGTACATTGATATTTATGATTGTGCTGTTATATGATGTTTTAAATAATTATTAATAAATTGTCAAACTGTTTTATCATTGAATCTCATCTCTGTACTGAGTATAGCAAACCTAAGTGCCTTCTTGGTGATTAGTGTTACTTCCAGTATTTCCTGGGTGAAATTCCCAGGGTGGCGTTGTCTTTTAAACTGTGAAGAGTATTTACTTTATTCCCACCTCGTGCTGCCACACATACAAACTGCAAAATCAATCGCACATGAGCGAAGCCGCTGCTGACTTTGTCTGAAGCTGTCTGATGAGGCTTGCTATGTCCATTTTGATGGTTTATGGTTAAAAATGTTCTTCTTTTACTGTTACCTTTTATGAATCACAAGGTTTAAAACTACTTAAAAGACAAAACACACACACACACACAGTCTGAAAAAATTTAAAATTAACATTTAAAAAACCCCAATAATTGCTAAAAGATTGGTTGTTGTTTTTTAAGACAGCCAATAGCGATTTTCCTTACTGAGGAGTTGGCAGCACTGCCTACATACCCCTCAGACGCAGTGCCAGGCCCACCACAAAGACTGTTACAACCTGGCCTGAAAATGCTCTCTCCAAACTACAGGACTGCTTCACACAGACAGACTGGGACATATTTGAAGACCAGGAACTAGAAACTTTCACAGGATCAGTACTGGTCTATATCAAGTTCTGTATTGCAAATGTGACTGTGGACAAAAGCATTCGGGTTTTCCCAAACCAAAAACCCTGGATGACCAGCGAGATCAGCTCACTCCTCAATGCCCACAATGTCGCCTTCTGATCGACAGAGCTCTGTACGGGGCTGTTTGAGCTAACCTGAAAACGGGAATTAAAGAAGCCAAGACAGACCACAAAAGAAACATAGAGTCCCACCTGTCCAGCAACAACACACAGGAGGTGTGGCAGGGAATACGAGACATCGTAAACCACAGAGGCAGCACTGTGAAAACAGAAAACCTGAGTGTGCAGCTGGCAGAGGAAATAAACAGCTTCTTTGCCCGCTTTGAAACAACGCAACAGCAGCACTCATCTGCTTTAGCCCCGCTCCCATCCGTATCCTCACCTGGTTCCTGCACCGCTCCATTCACTGTAACGGAACACGAATGTCAGACGTGTGCTCCTAGCAGTGAACCCCAGGTGCTAAGAGCATATGCCCACCAGCTTACCCTCATCTTCAATCTCTCACTGGACCAGGCAGCCATCCCATCCTGTCTAAAATCATCCACAATCATCCCAGTACCGAAGAGGTCTCCCATCACCAGCCTGATTGATTACCACCCTGTGGCCCTCACGCCAGTAATCATGAAATGCTTTGAGAGACTAGTCCTTCAGCAAATCAAGGATTACCTCCCCCCAGAATTCGACCCCCACCAGTTTGAATACCGTGCAAACAGATCCACAGAAGACATCATCGCCATAGCCCTCCACTCTATGCTGAGTCACCTAGAAAAGCGGCAAAGCTACGTCCGAATGCTCTTTGTGGACTACAGCTCAGCCTTTAATACAATCATCCCACACATCCTCATCACCAAACTGGTTACTTTTGGCCTCCCCCCTTTCACATGTGCCTGGATAAAGGACTTTCTCACAAACCAGCCCCAGACTGTAAGACTCAGCACTCATCTCTCATCCATTCGCACACTGAGCACCGACTCCCCACAGGGTTGTGTGCTGAGCCCCCTCCTGTATTCTCTCTACACCCACGACTGCAGTTCGACCCACAACAACAATCTCATCATGAAGTTTGCTGATGACATCATGGTAGTCAGACTCATCTCAAAGGGAGACGAGGCAGACTACAGAGAGGAAGTCCTGAAGTTGGCAGTCGGCTGCCCTCTCCCCTCCCTGATGGACATTTATTCCTCCCACTGCCTCAGCAGAGCAGTAAACATCATCAAGGATAGTTCCCACCTCTCCTCCATACCTTCTTCATCTCCTCCATACCTGCTTCATGCCCTGGGGGACGGGGCTATGGCTCCCCACACTCCCTAGCAGATCGTTACATGGAGAAACCTTTGGAATACAAGCATGCTGATCCACACAGGTGTGCACACAGGTGTACACACGGGTGTTCACAGACGCGGACTACACCTTTCTTGGCTGCTGCCTCAAAGAACTTTGTGCGCTGTCTATCTTGCATGCTGCACAATAGCGTTTAATATTTAGTATCTACTGTTATCTACTGCGAGCTAGTTGATTGTGATGGTGCTGTATTCATTATGTTGCTCTTTTTTTGTTTGCTTTCTCTTCTGTTTTTTTTTTCTTAATACAAGTGATCCAGGTGTTTTGTTTTTTCTTTCTTTCTTCCCCATTTCTCACCGTCTCTTCTCCCCTCTGTTTTTTTTCTCTCCCTCTCTTTCTTTCATTCTTTCTCCCCGTCCTATCCCCCAGTCATGTCTGTCCCGTTTGTAGCAACCAAAAATAAAATAATTACATAATTATAATAAAGGTCAATCAAATGGACCAATATGGCAAGGCCATGATGATCCACTTGGTAAAATAAATCCGCTTGGCATCTTTTTTGGCCTTAAGACAACAATTCTGATGGCTAAAGATCCAAACAGGACAACAAAAAGGATAGTTTCCACCCTGGTTTCAACATGTTCAGCCTGCTTCCCTCAGGGAAGCACTACAGGTGCATCAGCAAAAAAAACCCACAGACTGAAAAACAGTTTCTTCCCAAAGGCCATAACCACCCTGAACTCACACATGCATCGATAACACAGCCCCCAACCCACCCCACCCCCCAATTTTTCCCATTTCCTCTATGAACAACCACTGTGCAATAACAAATTCTATGTGCAATAACCCAACTGTATATACATAACACTATTTATTACATATTCGTTTTAAAAAGTGGTTTGTATATTTGTACATTTTATATATTTTTCTCTGTTAATACTGTTCATATGTATATAGTGCTGCAGAACTGTGCCCCCTTGCATGTTTGCACTGAGTAGGAGATGCTCTGTATCTCCTTGTACAACTGTATAGTAACAATAAAGACATTCTGTCACAGTCCTGGGTCGGTGACCCAGTGTTTTTGTACTTTTACTTTTGATACTTTTATGCAAGTATGGAACATTTTGTGTTTCAGAATTTAATTGTGTTCGAAAGTTATCTTCAAGATTTTTGCATTAAATGTGACTTCTCACCTAAATAGCGTTTAAAAGTTCACAAATCACCAAACAAGATTTAGAAAGTCCATATATGAATATTTTAATATTTCAATGCAATTCAGTTTTATTTATATAGCGCAAAATCACAACAACAGTCACCTCAAGGCACTTCATATTGTAAGGTATTTGTGCCCATTATTTTACAAGTAAGTGTATTCACAGTTCACAAGGCTCTAACCAGCTGTGTTAATCTTCCTGAATATCTTAAACATCTTACTTTTAATTTCCTTTGTCCTGAGACAATACACAAAAGGATTTACAAGAGATGGACCGAGGATGGTGCCAATCAATAAACCCTGGCGTTCTTCAAGAGTTAATACCACACCAAACCTGGTCAAGATAACAAGGATAAACTGTGGACAGTATAAACATGATACACAAATCAGGTGACTCACAAGAGTGCTTCCCATTTTCTTTTTGTCATTATTTGATGATATTTTCACAAAAAATAAGATCCCACAATATGAAAGACAAATGAAAGTGAATGTGAAAAATGACACAAAAAATGATAGAATGGCAACTTGGTTGAAATATTTCTCTGGGTTAACACAAGTGGTTCGCATAACTGCACCATAGTCACAGAAAGTGTACCTAAGCCTCAAAAAGCAGTGAGGGAGCGGTGTAGCTGTTACAGGTGGAAAAAGTGCAAAACTACAGGCAACAATCCACACAATGTATGTAAATACTAGTGTACGTGTATTTGTTAAATAACTATGATACTGAAGAGGATAGATTATAGCAATTAATCGATCAAATGCCATAATTGTTAAAGAAAACATCTCCATTGTTGCTCCCACCTGGTAAACATACATTTGAATTATACACTCCATGTATGATATGGTATTAACACCAGCAAGTAGAACCCCGATCATTGTTGGAGTGGAACTAGAGGTATAAAGTATGTCAACAACAGCAAGATTGCAAATCAGAAGATACATTGGTTTGTGTAACTGCTTGTCAGAAACAATGAAGATGATATTGACCAAACTTGCAAAAACAGCTAATAAATAGGTTATCAGCATAACCACGCCAACTGCTACAGGCCTTTTGACTGTGTCAAAACCACCTATAATAAAATAAGTTAGTTTGATTGAAGCATTCTGTAAAGACATATTTAACAAAAATAATTAAATTACAAAAGGTTTCAAGATGTAGTTGAAGAAGTAAAAATATGCTGAAAATCGTTAACAGTGATAAACAGTTGTAAAAAACAAAACAAAACTGTTATAAGCCTTCTAAACCCAAACAGGTTTGGGTTAACTACACAACAGTGCTTTCACGTTTTAAGTCTCACAACAACAGGAAGTCTTAACTTGGCAGCTCCCTCATCCAATCACGCTGGATATCAAGTCTCTGTGTTTACATATCACCAGAGACTGCAGATTACATGATGTATGATGTCACCCCCACCCGCCAAAACCAGTGATAGATGAGGATAGATTGGAAATCATCAGTTTTAAATTCCACTTCAAATGCCAGAACTCCTATGTAAAAAAAGAACCCCAACAACAAACAAATGAAAAAAGGAAATAAAAACAAACAACCTGTCATGGTCCTGGGTCGGTGACCCAGCGCTTTTAGTTCGTTATCATTTTCTTGATGATGATTGTTTAAGTTCTATGTGTTATATTCAGTCTGCCTCTGAGTCCGCGTCTGTATCTGTCTGTCTATGGTGTCACCCCATCTGTTTGTGAATCTGTCTGTTTAGTTCAATGTCTTGTCTGGTTCCATG
>NW_005188183.1:42771-44000 GCF_000239375.1 Pundamilia nyererei | reverse complement strand
GGAGCAGCAGGTAGGGCAGGATTAAATAGTCCACCTGGTGATCGCCTGGGATGGGATGCAGGTGTGGGGTTGGCAGGCATCCCATCAGCACCCCGGACGCCGGGCCGCAGACCATGACAATTAGGTTAATGACTTCTTTGTTTACAAAGGGCTGATAGGAAAGATGTGTCATACTCACCCCTCTTGAGTGAATTATAATCAGCACCTAGCTCCAGTAATGAACAGAGATGGGCAGTAACACATTACTTGTAACGTGTTACTATAATCCGATTAATTTTTTCCAGTAATGAGGAAAGTAAGGGATTACCATTGCAAAAACGCTAATTAGCTCACCGTTACTTTCCCATAAGAACGCTGCGTTACTGCGTTACTAAAACCGTGATTTTTTTTGCGAGAATGTCTCATGACAATGACATAAGGGAGTGCGACATTCGTGGCAACAGCTGTGTGTAGATCAACAATGGATAATATATCGTATGCGGGAGAGAGTATGACTGTGCAGTGCTTAAAGCGTGGAAGTACTGATGTTACTTTGAGTTTGATTCCATAAAAAGTGACAAAAACATTAGCGTCCGCTGTTCACTGCGTGGGAAGAAAATGTCGTTTTACAGTGAAAAAACCCCTTAACTTCCGAGCAAGGACCGAATGCGCTACCATGGAATGGGAAATTCACAGACAAACTTGCGGATTCTTCCACTGACCGCTGCGGCACATCTGCACCAGGGCAAACATCCGCCTGCTATACAGGTAAAAATAGAGCAACAGGACCGTTGAGTCTTTGATTTTATTTATTTTCTGCTATGTTTCACTTGCATTTATTTGAAAGACTGAGAGTAAACACAAAAAAAATTGTTTTATGTGCTGGAATCTGCAGAAAATAGGCTTAAGTGTTAAACAAATTTCTTCCAGTCAGAGAATGTTGCATATAATTTAATTTTTGCTTGATGCATAAAGTTAAAAGATTAAAACTAATAAAACAAGTTTTAAAAAAGACACTTTTCCATTTGATTACATTTTCTATGATGGATTATGCAGAAAAAATAGAATTGGGCTGAAAGATGTATTGCTTTATTACCTATTCGGGTTGTAAATCTTGTTTTTAAAAAGTAACTAAGTAACTACATAATTAGTTACTTTTGAAAAGAAGTAATCAGTAAAGTAACGGGATTACTTTTTTGGTGAAGTAATCAGTAATTAGTTACTGATTAGCAGTGTTGGGGAGTAACGGA
>NW_005188183.1:0-15921 GCF_000239375.1 Pundamilia nyererei | reverse complement strand
AGTTTGCCTCCCTGGTCTCGTCATGTTAATCACTCCCAGCTGTGTCTCCCACCTGTGTGTAATCTCCCTGTGTTCTCAGTGTATTTAAGTTGTATTTTCTGTCTTAGTAATCGCTGGTTCGTCTGTGTTGTTTCCCCTCGGTCTCCCTGCGTCTCTTCATGTGTATTTCCCCGGATCTCCCTGCACCGTCATTCCTGGTTTGTGTTGTTAGTTTACCCAGTTTAGGTTTTCGGTTTCATGTTCACACCCCGTTGCTGTTTGTACCCACTGCTGTAAATGAACACTCACCTGCACCAGAGCTGCCGCCTTTTGGGTCCTTACTACAAATCCACACGGCTTGCCCCGCAAAACGTGACATCTATAACAAAGCTCGCTATAAAGATATAAGATATATTTTTACTCATCGTATTAAAGAAAATAAGAACTACCCTAGTTTCATGGCTGACGGAATGGACTCACGTGCAAACTTGGAAATCAAGCAAACAGTCTTTACAGTCAGCAAGTGAACTATATTCAAAGTCGGGGGGAAGGTCAGGGGCTCCAGGGATCCACGGCAGGTGGGGAGTAATGCACACTCCTCATTTGCTCCACTATCCTCGCTCCTCACACTCCACTCCTTTGTACACTTGCTCCGCTCTTGTACTCCGACACACTCCTCACAAACACACTACACTGCTCAGTCCAACACTCACGCTCAGGCATCCAGGAAAGGACTGGAGAGCACAGACCTACAGTTTTTCACGATTGCTAAGACACATTCCTGAAAAGCTGCTCTCCCTTTCCCCAAACTGTGAACACAAAACCCAGTTTTCAACCTACATTCACAAAACCTCTGATTCTTCTTGCAAAACCAAACTTTCACCCCAAAACAATTCAATCTGTGCTCAAAATTGAACTATGCTGTCAAATCATGCTTCAAGTCAATCTAAATTATATACTCTACTGAGTACGTAGAAATAAAGCACACAAATATAAAAATGAAGTACAAAGGAAAAAAGTGCATTACTCCGCCACAGCATCATTTCTCCATACTGGGTCAGGCCGCAGGACTTCATCTACATCACAGGCCACATTTTCTCTGGCCTGGCAACGGGGGGAAAAAAAACCCTGGCATGCCATATCCAGGCTTGACATGCCTCCACGCCCATGTCACCACAGGCCAGTTCCATGGTTTGCAGGAGATTTACCCTGGTGTAAGGTTGGCGTTCATATACCTTCCACCGCCACGAGGAGAAGAATTCTTCAATGGGGTTCAGGAAAGGGGAGCACAGTGGAAGGCAAAGATTGATAAAACCTTGGTTCATATTGAACCACTCCCTAACCTGGAGGCCCAAACATTGTCCCAAACAACAACATAGATGGGCTGTTCATCCTGCTGCCCTATCAGAGCATCTCGCATGTGATTGAGGAAGATGAGGAGCTGGTGAGTGTTGTAGGGCCCTAGGTTAGCATGATGGTGGACAACACCATGATTGCTGATGGCAGCACACATGTGCAATGTGACATTGCATTGCATTGACAGGTAACTACCTGTTCTCTTCTCTTAGAGCGACACGGTGAATCTACTGATGTTTGGTTGTACCCTTTGTCCTGCCTTCTTCATTGTCATACCATGGACAAGAACATGGTCAATCACAGTAGCTCTGCTTTCATCTGATACTATTGTTCTTTGTCCTCGATGACCCCCTCCACCACCTTGACCTGCTCAACTTTCTCTCACACAAACTCCTCTTCTTGGATTTCTATCTATTGTAGTGCCTCACAAACCAGTGCTCTGGCTGATATGTACCCTCACATCATTAGCCACAAGTGTGATAAATTTTGAGTTGTTGTGTTCAACTGGTTACACCTGAGCTTTAATTGTGTTTGACTTTTGCCACCTGTGCTCACCATTATGCAACACAGGTGCATCACAATGACAATGTGTTGCAAGATGTGTTTACACAGGTGAAAAGTGCTTATGGTTTTGCCAAAAGAGTGACTGATTCAATAAGTGGGATCAGGCAACTGAAAACTTTGGTTCAGACGGAGTTCGCTAGTTTGCTTCTGTTTAAGACTATGCTTCCTCCTCACCGTCACCCAGCCGCCCTCTTTCCCCAGGTGCTTGGGGTCTGCTGGGGAACAGCTAGCGGGGCCTATGCTTACAGGGGCGACCATGGCTGAGGGGGTTGGGAACCGTATCTGTAACCGGAAGGTCGCCGGTTCGATCCCCGGGCTCTCTGTCCTGGTCGTTGTGTCCTTGGGCAAGACACTTTACCCTACCGCCTACTGTTGTTGGCCAGAGGGGCCGATGGCGCGATATGGCAGCCTCGCTTCTGTCAGTCTGCCCCAGGGCAGCTGTGGCTACAACCGTAGCTTGCCTCCACCAGTGTGTGAATGCGAGAGTGAATGAATAGTGGCATTGTAAAGTGCTTTGGGTGCCTTGAAAAGCGCTATATAAATCCAATCCATTATTATTATTATCATTATGCTAACTTTGGCTGCACCAGCTACAGAGGCCTAGCTAGCTACAGGTGAATGAAGGGTGCGAAGCCGAGTCTCCAATTCAGGTATCCTGGCCTCCAGAGCAGCAAATATGCTAAATTTGTTACAAGTATCACTACTGCTAAAGGAGGCCGAGGAGTAACTAAACATCTGACACAATAAGCAGGAAAGTGCAGGAGGGACAGGTGAAGAGCCCATGCTGCTAGCGATTCGGCTGCAAGCTATGCTAAGCTAGCGAAACAGTAAAGACACAGTGAGTGAATACTTTGGCTATAAATTAGGTAGTGAGTACACAGAAAGTGTGCTTCGGATGAAGCACGTGAAGATTATGCTATGACAAAAAGAATGTATCTAAAAGTTTTTAATTAAATTGCTAAGCAGATAAGCCACTCAAAAACACCACGGTGTTTGAGCAGGAACAGGAAGTGATACTCTACCGAAAGAGAGTGAACACGAAGTGACAGAGCCACCCTGTCACTTGTCCTCACCAGTAGTTAGGTGGCGTTGATGTTCTGCAAGTGTGAGTCGTGAGCGCCCCAGTTGCATGGACTGTTCTCCCTTTTCACCATCACCATATACCATATTTTCACGACCATAAGGCGCACTTAAAAGTCTTAGATTTTCTTCAAAAAGTACGGCGCGCCCTATAGCGCAGTGCGCCCTGTGTGTTGTAAGGAGGACGTAGTAGAGAACACCATGAGAACGCTAAAGTGTGAAGTGTGGGCGTTGATCGTATATACCGGACAATCGCACATACCTGTATAAAAGGACAGGTATGTGCATTATGTGGAACATCGTTGTTTTAACAACCTTGAAAATGGCAAAGAGACACGCTTATGAAGCACAGTTTAAACTGAAGGCCATCAGCTATGCGGAGGAACATGGAAATCGAGCAGCCGCGAGAGAATTTAAGATTAACGAATCGATGGTTGGCAAATGGAGGAAGCTAGAAAACAAGCTCCGGCAGGTCAAGAAAACGCAGCTGAGTTTCCGCGGACATAAGGTGACCCGAGTTGGAGGAAAGACTCGAGCGGTGGATCATCGAGCAAAGAACGAGCTCCTACTGCAGCAAACACATCGGCGACAAAAACATCCAGCCCAGCCACATCACAAACATGGACGAGGTCCCGCTCACTTTTGACATCCCGGTGAGTCACACTGTGGAGAAGAAGGGGACCAACACGGTAGCGATACCCACAACGGGGTATGAAAAGTCTTCTTTCACTGTTGTGCTTGGCTGCCATGCTAATGGACAGAAACTGCCGCCTATGGTGATTTTTAAGCGATGGATGAGGAAATGATGAAAGAGTGGCTGAGGGAGGTGTATGTAAGGAGACCAGGTGGTTTTTTCCACGCATCACCATCGCTCTTAATCTGTGACTCTATGCGTGCCCATCTCACAGCCGATGTGAAAAAACTAGTGAAACAAATGAACTGTGAGCTTGCTGTCATTCCGGGAGGCCTGACAAAGGAACTCCAACCGCTGGGCATCGGTGTGAACCGCCCGTTCAAAGTAAGGCTGCGAGCGGCCTGGGAGCGATGGATGACCGATGGAGACCACAGTTTCACCAAGAGTGGAAGGCAGCGCCGGGCGAGTTACGCCACAATTTGCCAATGGATTGTAGATGCTTGGGCTAACATGTCTGCTGGCACTGTTGTTCGAGCTTTCGCAAAAGCCGGCATCATTTCTGAGGAGCCGCACGGCACGGAAAGTGACTCTGACAGTGAAGAAAGTGAACTTGGCATGTTTGATGGAGATTTAGCGCAGCTGTTCAATTCAGACACAGAGGATGAGGACTTCGATGGGTTTGATTGATGATAAAGATGTGAGTACCAAACTTTGTTTTGCTCCTGCTTTATTTTTAAATATGCACACTTGTATGCTTGTATGTTGTTGATGATGACGATTACTGGTAATAAAAATGTGAGTACCAAACTCAGTTTTGCTCCTGCTTTATTTTTAAATATGCACACTTGTATGCTTGTGTGTTGTTGATGATGATGATTACCGGTAATAGAAATGTGAGTAAGGTACCGAACTCAGGTTTGCTCCCGCTTTATTTTTAAATACGCATACGGTACTTGTATGCGCCCTATAATCCAGTGCGCCTTATGTGTGTGTTAAATACAGTAATGGCACACATAACTGAGACTGCGCCTTTTAGTACAGTGCGTCTTATGGTCGTGAAAATACGGTACGTGTGCGTCTGGGTTTGGATATTCCGTCACCTGGTAGTGAGTCCACAGGTGCCAGCGGCTCCCAGAAACCACGACCCCGCATACGCTGGCGAGCCTGGAGGCAATCATCCGCCCGGATGCATAGAGTCATGAGAGCATATAGAGAAAATGGCAGTTCACGCATAATTAGCTCATCCTCACACATTATTTAGAAGAGTGCTTTTGATTGCTTCCTGACCCTGACCTGTTTCTTCGA
The DNA here is from genome assembly GCF_000239375.1 of Pundamilia nyererei. Classification (NCBI taxonomy): domain Eukaryota; kingdom Metazoa; phylum Chordata; class Actinopteri; order Cichliformes; family Cichlidae; genus Pundamilia; species Pundamilia nyererei. The sequence continues at coordinate 11,003 of NW_005188183.1, read as the reverse complement.
CCAGTATCCAAAAATGAATTGAAAAGTCGGACACGCTCCGCTTACCTTGCTTGAGGTTTAGTAATTGGTGAGAGGCTGTTGTTGCTATGGATCCCTTGTCAAAAACATTCTTAAATTTAGCCAAAAAATCTGAGTAAGAGATTTCAAGGTTAGTAAGTAACATGATTATCCAACTCACCACTAAAAGGTGAAATATGTAAATATGTGTAAAATATGCATGGTTTCTGTTTATGTAATCAAAAAGGTTCAATTAACTCCTTTGTTGTTATCTGAAATAATATTAATGTTATATTAAACACACTTGTTGTCAGCTGCAAAACAATATAAAATGCACAGCAAAATGTACTGAGGTCCATGCAGGAGTTTTATATTAAGACATGAAGGACAGCAAGAAAAACATTGCCGCCCATGACAATAATGTCTTAATCTTTGTACTAGGACATCATATGAAACTCAAACTACATATTTCCATTCAAGTACGCATGAGAGATATGTGTTTCGAAATGACAGGGAGCGTCTAGAGCATGTGCAGCAGGCGCAAAAAATGACGCACATGCAGAGTGCATGGCAGCCAACGCAACACAAATTTTGAGCTATTTGCTCCAGCTAGTGGTCAATGCAGTGCTTGGAATGTGTGTCATGTCTGATGTGAAAGGCCCTTAAGAATGACATTAAATGTAAATTACTTTTGTACTCTGTACTGTTGTTTGACTCCTTTGCAAAGGTAAATAAAAGACAACTTGGTTATGCGCATGTTGATTTCAATTAGAATGCCTCAACCCCATCAATCCATTTCCTTCTACTTATCTAAAAGTCTGGAGCATATCCCAGCCACAACAGGGCAAAGAATGCCCTGGACTGGTTGCGAGTCACAGTGGCTGACACAGAGAGAAAGACAACTCCATATATATTTTCATACTTGTGGCCAATTTAGAACCAATAATTAACTTTCCATGCAAGTTTTCTTGACTGTGGGAGAAAGCTGCAGTACCATAGAGAATTCCCCCAGGCACAGGGAGAACATGAAACCTTTAACCAGGAAGACCCCAGTGGGCTGGTTGAATTTAATTTAATTGGCTCACAACATTTATTACTTACTTGACTACTTGACTTTGCTTGTTTTTATCCTGATAACAGCAATTTATTTTTCAGGCATCCTGTCCTTGTTTCAGGGATTTTGAGTCATTCTGCGCTCCAGATGGATTAATTATATTAAAAACTTTAATCGCGTTAACCGTGTTGACAGTGTTAACATTGACAGCCCTAGTTTGCTTGTTTGTTTTGGGGGGGTTTTTTTTAAATTTTGCGAGCTGGTTATTAGGTGCTGCTCCAGCCAGCCAGAGAATGACCCGCCATCCCGCCCCTCTCCTCCCTGTGTAGCAAGCAGCAGGCGCACCTCGTAAATGGAGGGCGTTGTTACTCCTCTCAAATGGGCAATAGAAAACTGTTCGGTGCCCATGCAATACCCAAAATACGCTGGCATGTTGTCAGGGCAGCATGGGTGCGAGCAACTTTTTTTTTTGCCAATGCCATGATGCCACCCCCACCACGATGCCGCCCTGGGCAATGGCCCATGTCGCTTATATCAAAAGCTGCCACTCGCTGCTTATGTAAACATTTTTTAAGTAATTTACAAATTTTGCACATGTAGCTGTAGGAGTTCTTGCTAGCAGTGCTAAGGTATTTGGAATGAGAGGAGGATGTTACCAATACAAAAAAGCATCTTCTTTTACTGGAAGCCAAGTTACTTGTGTCATTTCTTCCAGGTGTGCCCACACAGAGCAACTTTTTTTGATCGTTTGATGTCTTTTTGATATAGGATCACTTAACAAACAAAACTGAAATGTCTGTCAAAATACAGTAGTCCACTAGCTTAGGTATCTAAATTATGTTAGGCTGGTGTTGGAGCCATTCATTCATTCCATTCATTCAAAAGAATTACCCATATGGAAAAGAAATAGTAAAAACTTTTTTTTTTACTTTCATGAGTAAATCATATAAGGCTTACATGATTTACTCATGAAAGTGGCCACTTTCTCATTACTTTCATATATTGTTTTAGTAAGTATCCAAAACATACAAGTTTCATTATATAATTTTTCAAGGGATCTTATATCTGTTTTCACTCTCATATGCTTTTCATACAAGTTTCACACAAGACAGATACAAACTTTATAAGATTTATATATATCTTTTCCATATGAGGGAGTTCAAATAAATGATTACTAAAGTTGATTAGTTTTTCTTCATTAAAATATGATTATTTACAGCATAGCAGGAAAAAAAACATACTGTTGCTCACAGACACATAAACAGTTTAACTAAATTATAAAAAAATTAAAAACTTTAGTTCTAAATTTTGTATGAAGTGAATTGAAAAGTTAAGGTTAGGAAAATATCTTGTCTAAAACCGACAAGTAGAATAATTCTCACTTCTGTGCCAGAATCAAAGTGAATGGTTGGTGTTTCAAACATTTTGTGAAATAATGTTCTGAAAATTTACACCGACACTCAGTTCACAAGATTTTAGTCAGATGTGTTAAACTTTTTGAAAATCTTAAAGAGCTTTTGTTTAATTTCTTTTGTTCTAAGACAGTACACAAAAGGATTTACAAGACATGGACCGAGGACTGCACCAATTACTAAACCTTGGCGTTCCTCAAGAGTTAGTACCACACCAAACCTAGTGAACATAATGCGAACAAACGCAGGACAGTAATGAACAACTACACAAATTAAGTGACTCACAAGAGTGCTCCCCATTTTCATTTTTTCATTATTTGAAGATAGTTTTACAAAAAGTAAGATTCCACAATATGAAAGACAAATAAAAACGAAAGTGAAAAAGAAAATAAAAAATGCTGCAATGGAAACTTCATTGAAATATTTCTCTGGGTTAACACAGGTCGTTCTTATTACAGCAGCAAAGTCACAGAAGCTGTATTTCAGCCTTGAACTGCAGTGTGGGAGGGGGACAACTGTTGCAGGCATATAAAACGCAAAACACCAGGCAATGAACCACATGATAAATGTAAGAACAAGAACACGTGTGTTTGTTAAATAACGTTGATACTGAAAAGGATAAATTATTGCAATGAATCTATCCAATGCCATAAATGCTAAAACAAATGACTCCATCGATGTTCCCAAATTGAAAACACACATTTGAATTAAACATGCCACATAGGATATAGTATTAACACCTGCGAGTAGAACCCCAATCATTGTTGGACTGGAACTGGAGGTGTACACTATATCAACAACAGCAAGGTTGCAAATCAGAAGATACATTGGTTTATGTAATCTCTTGTCAGAAATAATAAACATGATATTTATCATATTGGCAAGAACAGCAAGAAGATATGTTATTAGGATAACCACACCAACAGCAATAGGTCTACTGAGTGTGTCAAAACCACCTATAATAAAGTGTGTTACATTGATTGAAGCATTCTGTAAAGACATATTCCGTTTGGAAGTTGAAGAAGAAGAAGAAAAGAAAAAGCAAAGCAAATATGGATAAAGTATGTGGTCAATTTTCTTCTATATCAGATTTCACACCTCTGAGCTCAGTCAAACACCTTTGCTTTTACTGAGCAGTATTTAAACTTCTCACTTTAAGGCTTGGAAGAACAGTATGTTTTGATTGGATAGCTCCCTCTTCCAGTCAAATTAGACATAAGAATGTGAAATGTCCATATTGCATCAGATATTGCAAAAAGATGATGTCATCCCCGCAAAATCCCCTTGTAAATGTTCACATGCTTACAATAACCTTTATTTTGTTTGTTTTCAGCAGACTATTTAGATCAATTAAACAAAAAAAAGCACAAAATGAAAGAAATCCAGGTTCATGTTAAAAGTGTCCCGCTACATCTATCTAACATTTCACCCTCTTCATGGCCAGGATGGAGCTAATATTAGCAGGAAGTTAAAGTATTTTATTCCATTTATTATTACATCTGGAAAGGAGATTTTTCCACAAAACTTTTAGGTAGCTTTTATAGTGAAATGTCTATGTAGCTATATCTTTCTTTCCTCCACTCTGGAAATCTCTGGCTGCCTTCCCTGCCTGCTTGCCTGCCCTCCGGCCTGACACTGCATCCCAGATACTCTGCCTGCTCAACTACCTCTCAACACTTCCACTGAGTTTCCCTCCTCAGAGCCCTCTGAGCTGGGACCTACAAGTCAAAAGAACAAACTCACCAGGAAACTCCTTTCTGTTACCTGCTCCTTACCTCATAACAATAACAGCTTCTCCATCTTCTTGCAGATCCTTCATTCCTCTGTTCTTTGTTGCCACTTTCCCTTCCGTTATCCAGCCCTCATGATCCCCTTTCCAGTGCCAGTCAACTTGTTGTCCCCTTTAGGTTTTCCTACTCCAGATCCCCTCTACCCTGTGATTATCGGAGTTCAATAAATCTCAGTAAATAGTTTTCCAGTGTGTCTGCTTTTGAGTCCACTCCTTGGGCAAACCGCTTGGTTTATAACCGCAAGTCCCTGGAACAACATCCAAGATTTCTATCCAGAAGAGCACAGTTATAGGAATAGCAAAGACCCTCAAGCAGGACCCTCAAGCATTTGATGTGTGATTGTGTCATAAAGTTGCTTGCATATTAGAGTGAAAGCAACTTTATGAAACAATTTTAGATTTTACAATTTGTTAAAGAGCAGCTACCTAAGCCCGCACAGAAGTCAATAATCTCTTTAATAGTGTTACATCCTCACTTTGTATAGTTCTGGATACTGTGAAAAAAAAAAGTCTTAAATCAGAAGTACTTGACTCCCTCGTATAAATGTGAAATGCATAGCTTATAGCAGATAACCCTAAAACTTGAGATCAAATGTCGTCTTACTACTTAAAAATTTTATTTAGCTCATAAAGAGTTTGTTGCTTTATAACAAAGCTTTCTGTAAAACTAAGGAATCTTATTATTCATCATATTAAAGAAAATAAGAACTATGTCATGGAATAAATATATATTCTTTGTGCTTATTTTCTGTTTATATTGTTTTATATAGGCCGGTGTAGTAAAACGCCACTTTGAGTTACAATGTGTGCTAAAGGTCACAGAGTACTGTTTAAGACAGGAAACTGCAAGCGACGCTTTGTGCACCGCTGCGAAACAACAGGATGTAGAGAGGAAGTGAAACTAGGCAGAGCACACTGCAGAGTTGTTTATATTGAAACTATCTGTGACTATGTGTGACGTACTGTATGACTGATTATGTTATGCTCATTTTGGCTTCTAATGCTTCAGATCCGCTCAGGATTTAGCCTGTGCACATCCCTTTCTGGAAAGTAATGCTTGAATAAACTCTCGCAAGTATCAGATTTTATCTAATAGATATAAAAATATGGAAATGTACTGTTAAGGTAAAATATATATTCTTAGTGCTTATTTTCTGTTTATATTGACGCCACGTTTCAGTGGCCCCCAGGGTTACAGGCCCGTGGCACTGACCTCCCACATCATGAAGACCCTGGAAAGGCTCATCCTGGAGCAGCTGCAACCCATTGTCAGCCCACATCTGGATCCCCTTCAATATGCATATCAGCCTCGTCTCGGAACAGAGGACGCCATCATCTACCTGCTAAATCGTGTCTACACCCATCTGGACCAGCCAGCGAGCACTGTGAGGGTCATGTTTTTTGACTTTTCCAGTGCTTTCAACACCATGGCAAAGACCAAGGAATTGATAGTGGACTTCAGGAAGACCAGGAGACACTTGACCCCTGTTCCAATCCAGGGGGTCAGTGTTGACATTGTGGAGGACTATAAATACCTTGGAGTACACATTGACAATAAACTGGACTGGGCTAAAAACACCACAGCACTTTACAGGAAGGGCCAGAGTCGTCTCTATTTTTTGAGGCGACTGAGGTCCTTTAACATCTGCCAGAAAATGCCCAGGATTTTCTATGAGTCTGTTGTGGCCAGTGCGATCCTCATGCTGTTGCATGCTGGGGGAGCAGGCTGAAGGTTGCAGATGCCAACAAACTCGATAAACTGATTTGTAAGGCCAGTAATGTTGTGGGTATGGAGCTGGACTCCCTCAAGGTGGTGTCGGAGAGGCGGGTGCTGTCCAAGATAAAGACAATGTTGGATAACAATAACACCTCCCACCCACTCCATGCTGGTCAGTCACAGAAGCACGTTCAGTGAAAGACTGAGATTACCGAAAAGCACCATTGAACGACACAGGAAATCATTCCTGCCTGTGGCCATCTCTCTGTACAACTCATCCACTTAACACACTGTTTACTGCAACAGCTACACCCTTCTTGCACATGTTCTTTTTCAGCTTTTTATTAATAAGTGACTTTTATGTATATATATGCCTGTATATATTGTGCTATTCTTAGTTAGTGTATTGTCTGTCTCTGTTAATGTTTGTTTATAATGGAGCACTGTAACGAAAAATAATTTCCCCTAGGGACCAATAAAGTATTCTGATTCTGATTCTGATTCTCAAAGACCGCTAAGGCCGGAAGTGCGAGGCTTGTAGGCTTGTGAAATGGGAGGGTCTAGCCTCCGTCGCACTGCCCAGGTTGCCTAGCAACCATGATACTTACAGCTGGAAACATTTCATACAGCTTTGTTTGACAGAAACAGGCCCGCAGCTCCGAACCGTAGTAAAGGGACCTTTGGCTAGTACGTTGGGTTCCGTGTCAGGCTCGTAGCCAAAAACTAGCTTTACTTTGTTGTCTGGGTCAACTTTGCTAGCGAGAGACAGAGAGAGGCATTTAAAGGCGGAATTTATTGTTTCAGAGCAAAACAGGAACACAGTGTACAGTCAAGTCTTAATAGCTTTCCTTTCAACTGGGTTCGTCAGGCACTCTTTTTGGCTGCAGTGGTTATTATTATATTTACATGCTTCCAGCTCCCGTTTCTGGTCGGTGACAAGTCGTACTTTTCCACTCTCCCTTTTCAACCTCCCTTGCTCATTTGAGCCTCTTAATGTGTGTTTTGTTTGAAATTAAAAACAGAGACGGCATAGCCTAACATATGAAACAGGAAAAGACTGCCGTGTAATCCCTTTATTTCAACAAAGTAACTGTATTCTAAATACCACCCTTTCAAACCAAAGTTAGGGGTTAATGTGTGGGCCATTTTTTCGTTGTTGTGTTTTGGTTTGTTTTTTTTGGCACAACGGTACTTGAGCATCTTACTAGTGCTACTGAAGAGGAGCAAAAACACAGAGAACAGCCTGTATACTACTGAAAAGCCACTCTCTACAATGTAGGGAACAGGAAATATGTTTTATTTTCCTTCATTTTCTTCAGATTCATTGCATAAAAATAGAGACATTGTTCTGCCTTTTATAACTTAAATTGGATATTATAGTTATAAACTGCCCTAGAGCTCCCTCTAGTGGCTGCTTTGTAATATGGGTTCGGTTACTTTGGGAAAGGAAAAAAATGGGAATGTGAAGAAGAAATAAAAGATGGCGGAAAGTGATACCATAATGTTATTGTTCTAAGCTGATATGGACCTTAAAATGTTGTTGACTTGGACAAGATATGTCTGTAAGTATGAGTGTCGATAAAATAATTATTATCTTTTGTTTTGTGTAAAAATGGTACGATAATTTGTACATTTGAAAGTTTTATCTTGTTAGCTTGCAGTAAGAGTGTAACAAGCTAGTTTACAATGTTAGTTAGCTAATACAGTTGTACTTTCAGTTTTACGATGGTCAAAGAGAAGACAATGGTCAGAGGCCATTCTTCAATAAATCAGCGCAAAAAGGAAAATAAGTCTGGTTATTGGAGCATCGTTATCTCGCTGTCTAGCTGGTGAAACCAAGAGACTCAGGGCGAGGACAGCATAGACATCCTCCAAAGAGATACTTTTTTACTTTCTTACTTTGAGTAGATTTCAGTGCCTGTACTTTTTTTTAAATTAAATAAAGAAGTTGAATCAGTACTTCGACTTTTTAGGATTTTTTAACAGTAGTATCTGTACTTTTACTTAAGTACAGATTGTCTGTACTTTTGCCAACTCTGAAGCTCACCATGCACTAAAAAATGGCCCAAGACTCCATAGCACATACAGCCTGCTCAGTTTTTTTCATTGTAAATGGCATTTGTGTTGTTAATCCAGTCAAGTTTATTGGTCAGATGAACATTCAGGTACTTATTTGCGTTCACGATCTTGATGTCCATTCCCCTCAGAGCTGATGCCATCTGGATCTGTTGCTATCCTTGTTTTGATCCTCCTGAGTTTACACTTTACCTCGTTTATTGCGGGTTGCATGTTGGAACTGGGAGCAACTGTGTATAGAGATTGACAGACCACGTGACTTTCGCGCATTGCATGCCGTGAACTCGTGGCAAAACAATCCAAGTACCGCATCAAATGCAAGCATTTGCAGCACCGCAAAACGTTCATTCTTCGGTTCCAATAAATTCTTGCTTTTTCTTTGCCCCCCAAAAAGGTATGTACAAAACGAAGGAGAACAATGCCGGTCCGTACAAAGACAGACTTGATGAAAAGTCAAAGAAAAGATACGAGGAAAAAAATCAAACCAGTGAAAGGGTCAGACCCTTACGAGCACATAGAGGGACAAAATACGTTAGCGTGCTGCCCAACTTTCACCACGCTCATATTTATAATTATACGGTTCTTGGAGTGAGTGCATACACTCATGAAGTTTAGTAACTTCAGGTCACTGCAACAAGCCCAGGAACAGTTTACCGACAGATGGGTACAGGACCTTGAAATGCACCGTGTAGAAAGTAAAGACCATCGTACATATCATAAGTTTACCAGTCTCACAAATCGTCTTCATAAATACACATTCGTTAACCGTTTATTAATAGGACCTTTGAGCTCAATGGTAATTAATTAGTAGTGGAAATAATTTCTGGTACGCATTACAGAAATGTAGCAGTGACAATAATATTGTATGCTGTAATCGCACTGGGCAATTAGTGATTCAAAACAACTGTTTTATCCTGTGAATAAAAGTACCGTATATGTTTTTGTCAATGTACCATGGTAATAACAGAAGCGAATCACAATATTGTGTCAGGACAATTCACTATTTATGCACAATAAACAAAGGAGCATAGCGCGACAATTTCTGTTCAGCGCCAGACTTGCTTGTAACCTATATCACTAATTATGTTAAGAAAAATGATGCATTAACTACAACAGCAGACTGACCTTTGTGGGAATGCTTGGAGCAGACTAACCTGTGAGCTGGAGTGTTCTGGGACGTTATATTTGATCTTTGAACCGATCTCTTTACGGCTTCCTGTGGCTGTCATGCGACAGTTAATAATACAACAGCTTCTTGCCATTTTTTGTGTTTCTTTTTATCGCTGCATAACTGATTTCAATTGAAAGCCTGCGTGCGCTAGTACCTCTTGCCACGAGTTCCCAGAATTCTTTGCGGTTTTACCCCTGAGTGACGTCACATTTTCAATCTCTATTGAAAGTCATGGTTGAGGGGGAGGGGCAGCACACTGGGAATGTAGTGGAAGTGCAAAGAGGAGCTGAGGTGGGAGTAGAGCTGGGGCGTTCCCCAGGGGCGCCATGTTATGATGGCAGTAGCTGTAGGTGCAACAGTGGGGACAAACATGGGAGAGGGGTTGATGATGAATCAAATGTGCTGAAAAAGGGATTCAGCTTTTTTCTGACTTAGTGTTCCTTACATACGGAGGACTGTGTTCATTATAACTGGAAATGATACTAAGACATCTCTACACTGCACTAATAGCCCCTTTCCACTAGCACCTACTCAGTTTTTAGTCGAGCCGCGTCAAGTAAAGCCGAGTAGCTCATAGTGGGAAAGGGCAATAACTTCCAATCACTCTACACTACACACTATTTAGTTTGACCTTATTTCCTAACATGAACTCTCCTTTTCTGCTTCATGTCAGAAGTGATCCGTGGTTTATTGGATATTATATGTTTATTATATGTAAATATTGTGCTTGTCCTTGATGTAAATATGTAAAAATTGTGTATGTATCTGTTTTGTGTCTTGTGTATTGTTTGTTTGTATATGTGTCTTTCTTGTTGCTGTTACACCCAAATGTCCCCTTGTAGGACAATTAAATGATTATTCTATTCTATTCCATTCTATTCTTGGTGGTCTATGGCATCATCTACACAGAAATTAATATAGTCAATGTGTCCTTCCCATGTTCAACTGTCGTGGTCCTGAGCCTGTTGACTCAGTGTTTTGTGTTTCTTTATGCTTTTGTTATTCTGATTAGGTATTCCATTATTATTCGCCATTTTGTTAGGTTTCTGTTCTGTGCCTGTCGTGGTCCCTCCTTCCATGTCCCCCCTGTCTGTCCATGATGTCATTATGCCTGCTTATGAGTCTGTGTCTCTGTCTGTCGTGTGCTTCCTGTTTTATTTTGTAGGTCTATGTCCTATGTCAGTGCGTTCAGCTTTGTGCTCTCCCTGTCTCGTCAGTGTAGTCAGCGTCAGCCGTGTCTCCCAGCTGTTTCCTCTTCGCTCCATTCACCTCTTGTATTTAGTGTCTGTGGCTGTGTCCCAATTCAGGGTCTGCACGCTTGAAGTACGCGCACTAGGCACGGTGCGTACTATAAGTACGAGAAGTGCGGAAGTGAGAGGCTTGTGAAATGGGACGGTATACGCTTCGTCGCACTGTTCAGGTTGCCTAGCAACCATGATACTAGCTGCGAGACACGTTACATACAGCATTGTTTGACAGAAATGAAGGAGAAAAATGTTTTGTTGGTCATTCATTTTTGTCATGACATCACTTTGATTCGTTGAGTATCTGAGGCTGAGACCACGGGACTGTAAAACATGATTGTTGGGCTTCATTTAAGATTAGTTAGTAAATAACAATTAGTTAATGTTGTTCATGAGACTAAAGTCATCTCACTGTGGTAATGTAAATATAATATGGCATTTGTGACCAAATTGGTCGCACTCTAGAGCCCTGTATATATGTATATATATACAACACAACAACACCCAGCACGCCCCTGCGGGCGGTGTGTATATATATATATC